>NW_027130204.1:13532500-13776683 GCF_026122565.2 Emydura macquarii macquarii | reverse complement strand
AAAACAAAGAACCAAACCAAACCAAACCAAACCAAACCAAACCAAACAGTAAAGAAACAATCCCTGACCTGGCAGGTAAACAATATAAAAACATGCAAAGTTAAGTTGAGAACTCAACTTTAACTGACCCTTTTTGCTTATTTCTTAAAAAGTGGTTTCCCTTGACACTGTTATAGTGCCAATCACCTTCGTGTCAGCTCATCTCCCAAAAAGACAAAATGAACACAAAGCTATGCTTTTCTCCCCCCTTCCAGTTAGCAAAGGATGCACTGGAGTTAGCTGAGCATTTAACATGAATGCTTCTGAAACATAACAAATATCTTAGAAGGAACTCAGGGAAGTGACTTTACACTTTTAAAACAAAAAGTTGAGAGAATTTGGGCAGGAAGCTCTGTCTTTTATTAAACCCTCAAAGAAAGTCCATCAAATTCCCGCATCCCAATCAGTCAATAGGTCAAAATGGAGACTAAAAGTGAACACAGCCAGTGGCTGCTTACCCTTTCCCTTTCTTCCTCACCACTGAGCAAATTATTATAAGACCACAAAGATGTTGTCAAAGATCACAAGAGCCTTGAAGGCTGATTAGTAGAATGTTCTCTTTTTTCCCCAGAGAGACCTATGAGTAATCCCTGCCAAAATAATTAATTGATGTTGGCTACCTAAGCAATAACAAAGCCAACCACTTCTGCGCTAGGTATGTATGACACAGAGGCCCATTTGCGGTTCATTGGTCTGTGCCAGCAACTCTTTTCAGGCCTAACAGACTCACTGCACCTCACATACAGGTGTCATGATATTTCTTTATAAGATAACGTAATATATTGTTTGAAATCTAACATACTGGTCATGAAGATCACTGTGAAATGCTTGTAACAACTCTGTAGGTGAAATTATGGATACTCTATGATATTATGTCCTGGAGACTGTAAATGGACAAAGTTAACGGACAGATTTCTTATATGTAAAGCGGAAAAAATATGGTGGCAGATGCCCTGTCCAAGCAAGAGAGCTCTGGCCTGCTGTCACTGGGTCAGCCAATGGCTAACTCTTCTGAAGTTTTGTCAGGGGAGAATATCACTTCTGGAATGTAATTCAGACCAGTGAGGGGTTGTATCACAGTCTGCACTGTAACCCTCAGTGCCTCACAGGGCTTTGCTGTTGTAGCTCCCAAGCTGGGTTGCTCACAACCAGACTCCCAGCCTGCAGGTCACACTCTGAGTGTGCCTTGGTCAGCCTTGGTCGAGCAGCTCAACAGCCTATCTACAGTCCCACCCCAGATTCCACAGCCTTGGTTACAACCAGCAAGATGACCCCAACATATTCCCAGTCCCGAATTTCTCTCAAACCGTGTGCTCCGTAATGTCCAGCCCTCTCCTGGACAGTTCAGAGAAATAATATGATTTGATTGTTAATCTAAAGACACAAAAGCACATCACAGTGTATTAATTTAACTGGGTAGGGGATAAATACACCCTTCCCTTTAATTACAGCACTGAGTTGGTTTATGGTAAAAATGAAATAAATGTATTAACAAAATATACATAGGATTAACTGAGTTCAAGTGTAAGGAATGAAGATCGAAAAAGCGACTAGTAAGACAACACAATACACTTCTAAAAATCTAAAACTTAACCTAGCAAGGTACAGGCTTTGTTCAAGGTATTTCTCTCACCAGTCATTCTTTTTCCCAGCCATGGTTGACTTTCCCTCAATCAGGACTTTTCATATCAGTACAAGGCACTGGTTCCCTTGTCTTTGTAGGTGAAAGATCTTTATCTAAGCAGATTTCTCACTGATATTTAGTTCCAAAACTTCAACCCACTTCCCTTTGCTGAAGAACCCATCTTTCTCAGCTTGCAAGAGTTCTGTTCCCTAGTGTTCGTCTAGTGATGGATGCCAGAGATGGCTTCTGTCCTTGCTTATATATTTCCAAGTTCAGTGAACTTGTTTCAAGAGGCAGGATGACCTCATGGGGCTTCTCCCTTCCGGTGGGCTTCCCATCCCCTTGCTGATTTCTATGTTAGTGCAGCTTACTTTCTTTCTGGTCACAGCCTGTTTAATGTACATAGGAGGCAGGTAAACAGATGCCCTCCCTCCTGTCTGGGCTGGAATTGCTCCTCTTCCTTTGTTTGGCCACACACTTTAAAACACAGTATTAATGAGTGTTCACAATTCCTCTAATAGTGCTAATACATACATTTCACAATGATATTAATCAGCAGTGTGTCGTTAGCTTTCAGAAAAGACTTCACACTCTCCTCTTTTATAATACAGCAATATTATATACAAACAGTTGATTCAGTTGCTTATCACTAGATGTTAAGCCTCAAGTTTTTATAGACCAGTAAACCTTTGAAGAGATAGAGCAAGTTTCTCTCTCCTGCTGAGTGTAGATGACAGGCTGTCTTCTCCCCCACTTGTTAGTATGAGGTTTGCCTCTACTCCTTCTTAGTTTGATGGGCCTGTTTACAGCTTATATGTAAACTGAGGTAAACACAAATACCTTTGTTTAGGATAGACCCATTTAACAACTCCCCCAAAATACCTGGTTTACACACCCTTGAGTCATAATTCTAGCTCATAAAAACTCTTAATACTCACTGCATACACACATCACACAAGAATCACACAAGAATATTAATGTTCACTGAGTTATTAGTTGTCAAATGATACCACCCAAGGCCTATTTTGCATATAAGGTAAACAAAGCCATGCTGTGGTGTCTACTCCCCAGCAGAAGGCTATAAAGATAGGGGGTCTGAACCTCAAATGACAAGTAATTGAATGAACTACTTGTATACAATATTACTATATCAGAAAAGTGTATCAATAACATTCTTTTCTGAAAGCTAATGATGCAGTGGTGGTTAAAATCATAGTGCAATGTCTGTATTAACACTATGTAAGGAATTATGGATACTCACTGATATTATGCTTTACAGTCTGTGAACAAACAGAGGGAGAAACAGGTTTTACCAGGCAGGAGGGAAGGCACCAACCTATCAATATCCAATGAAATTAAGCATAATGTGACCAAAATAAATAAATAAATAAAAAAGAGGAAGCTCTATTTACATTCAAATCAGCAGGGGGTATGGGAAGACCACAGGAAGGGAAGAACTGCTTGGGTCATCTTGAAACAAGGTCATTGAACTTTGAGACCTATTAACAGAGACAGACAACCATTCGGGCAGCCATCACTAGACAGACACAAGGAAACCGTGCTCTTGCAAGCTGAGGAAGATGGATCCTTCAACCCAAGGGGGATTGAAGTCTCTGGGTATTGAATATGGTTAAGAAACCTGCTTAGGCAAAGATCTTTCACCTGAGAAGATAAGGGAAGACAGATGGCATCTTGTGTTTCTGTGGAAGATCCTGACTGAGAGGAGGTCAGTCATGACTGGGAAGAAGAATGATGTGAAAAAAACCATTTTGAACAGAGCCTACACCCGCCTCTACTTTTGCTTCTTTTCCTTGGCATCACTTAACGTATGTCCTGATGTTAATCAATTTGTTTTAACATAAACCAACTCAATGCTGCGTTCAAAGGGAAATGTGTATTCACCCCACTTCGTAAGCTGTAATGCTCTTCCGTCTCTTTTCTCTGCATGGTCCAGGAGAGGGCTGAACATTTCAGAACACACATTTCAGGGGAAATTCAGAGCTGGGATTGTGTTGAGATCAGCCTGCAGGTATTAACCACGGCAAGCGGAAGTCAGGGTGGAGCTGTTGTGCTGTAGGGAGGCTGCTGGAGGCAGTTGCTGATCCAGGGACGTACAGTGTACAGACACCGAGGGGGTGACCTGAATGCTTGTCTGCTGTTGGTTGTGAGCTACAGTCACAGAGCACTCGAGGCACCCAGAGTTACAGGGCACTTGGTCACACAACCCGTCATTGGTCTGGACTGCACCCCAGAACATCTGCCGCACGCCTTGTACCTTACCCATGGATTTCTTTACTGAGCATCCACTAGGGGTCAGAGGCCACGGACATACACAGACACCCCTTTACTTCTCCTCCTCCCCCTCATTCTTTGTTTGAAATGAAGAAGAGGAATCCTCTTTATTCTACACAGCTGCTGCTGCTGAATGCTTATACAATATAATCTTGGGTCATTCTCAGGCATATATATTTCAAGTATAGTAACAAACTTTATTACCTGACTTTAAAGCCCTGACTTTATTGGATAAATAACGTGTGGGGTTATCCACTCAGAGGGTGCCTACAGATGGTCTGGTGTTTACTGGATTATGTGGTATACTTCAGTCCAATTCTAGCCTCAGGTTCCACACCCTGACAGAATGTACCTTGCTTAGTAGTGCCCCCAATGGTTCTCCTATACATTGAAATGCTCCCTCATGCCCATATATCTCCTTGTAAACCTTAAACCTAACACCACCACCCCCCATCCGGGATACTGCAGCCCACCCCACCATTGTCCTCCACAGACCCACACTCCCACCCCCAGGCAGGGACTCGCTTGCTCCCCTTGCCAAATACCTCCCAGCGATCCTCCCCACACGATGGATAGCGTCCCCCCCTCCCCACATACCCCGCTGCAACCCTCAAGTCCCACACTTCCAGCCCCTCCTATGGGGCCACAGCTCATCATGCTGCTGCCACCCCCTGATCCCCGATCACCCCCACCCCCACCACTGCATACCATCCCTGGATGTTGTATTACTGTGCCTTATAAACCCTGACCATTGCTTTTTTGTTTTTTGCTTAAACATTTTCTAATAAAACGTTTATTTCTATGACTTTTTATCTTATGAGGCTTTTATCATACAGAGTAGAGTTAAAGCAGAGTAAAACACACCCTTTGATCTAAATAGTCCTGCTTTTCCACTGTTGCAAGTTTAGGGAAGCCCTAATGATACTTAACAGACCATTAGCTATAATCAGTAGCCATCAGGATTCCATTTCAAGCCAAAACAGAAGAAATCAAATGAGATGCTTATCCCCCAGGTGAAATATTTTAGTACAAATTACTAGAAGCCGTGTCTGCTGCTGCTCAAACATCTGATGAATATAACTTCCATCTGTGCCTCATTGAATTCTGGCAACATGCAGTATTATCTAGCCTATTATTGCTCACTCCGGAGAACTTTGTTATAGTAGGAGATGGGGGCAGATTTCTCAGTTGAAGACATCTAGAAGAACAAATCTGCCACTGCAATGAAGTAAGCCAGAACTCCACATTCCAGGGGTCTGCTGAGCCACTGATCGAATAATAAGCAGAATCTTGTGACCGCTCTAATTTGGGATATTTAGAACCAGATTCAACAAAGTGGTATTCCAGTTTCAGACCAGTGCATCGTCACTGATTTCAGAGATGCACTGGTGTAATGCAGTGGTGAATCTGCTCCTTTCTGCATAAGGGCAGATTAAACACACCTCTTGTGCTGGCAGAATTAGAGATGAGTTTAGTCTGAGATCCTAAGTGAAATATGTTCCAACAGATATGTAGTATGAAACAGATAGTATATCTGATAAGGAGACAATGAATAATCAATCAGTAGTTGTATGACTGTCTCTTGAAAATACTAGCTTTACACTGCTTGTTTCCTTAGTTCAAGAGGAATATCCTTTTAAATTTGATTTCATGATTGCAGATTGTATACACTACTTCAACTTTCCAGAAAAAAGCCAATATTTCATTGTTTAGTCATGTCCTTTTATTATTAGACTAATCTTCAAAGCATTATGGGGTGCATTTGCATAGTCACACAAAGAGTTAGAAGCATATAGTACATTGAGCTCAACTACATACTTGTGGCAAAACTAAACCCCAGAAGAGATGAGTGTGGGTTAGGGCTTAAGCATCCACCATGATTAAAGAGCAAAGGAAGGTATGGACCGCTACGCTGGTACACCGCCACACTTGTAAGCCATACTAAAGCACTGGTCTTGCTGCTGCACCATGTCTATGATGATCAACAGTCTGCTACAACTTGTTGTCACAACCAACTATGACCAGCATCTATGACTTCCCCCCCCCAAACTTTCTATGTAATAAGTAGTCCTTTCTATCACAGTTTTCTTTCTTTCCATGCATTCAGAGGGTGGGAACTTCTCCCAGTTACTGATAGCACCAAAAAAACCCAAAAGTTATTATAAGAGCCTGTGAGGTTAAAAATACCTTCCTTGTTTATTCATTCCTTTTAATGAGGTCTCCCAGCTACTTGAGTACATAGGATACTTCCTTCAGCTTCTAGGTGGTTTAAAGTAGCTAAACATGATTAAGATTCAATTCTCATTTCTCCTCATCACAGCCTTTGAGAAATGCCAGATATACTAAAGAATCATTTATTTAAATTTATGGGATACATAAGGAGTCATTAAAGTTGTAAATGTATTCGATAAATTCATTTTATTAACAAATGAAAGATGTAAAATAAATTGAGCTCTTCTAGGCTCTCATTTTCTCCATCATGTTTTGTGATTTCAGGACGAGTTAGCCACTTTCAAATCTACTAGACCGAAGGGCTGAGCTAATAAGTGAATTTTTGGTTTGGGTGAAAATCCAAAAAACCTGAAAAATAAAATGGTTCAGGTCAAACAAACATGAAAATATTTATAAATTTTCAGCAAACTGAAATGTCAAAAAAACCTTTCATTTCACTTTTAAGGTTTGTAAATAAAACTGAGTGAAATTCAAAACCAAAATATCTTTCTGAAATGAAAGATCAAAATGTTTCAGTTAAGAAGTGTTAGAATGAACTGATTAGAAATTTGAGGGGTTTTGTTTTGTTTTTTCCCAATTGAAACAGTCAGCAAAAACTTTTTACAACTCTAGAAAAAAGTGTTTCTCACCCCAAATGTTAAAGATAAAAATAGTGCATTAGATGTGTCATGCATCCACATATTGTCTGTTGTGTCCCGAGAGAAAAATAACCAACACCAAAAAAATTAATAAAGTATAATTTGTATAAAGAAATGATTGTGTATTAAATCAACTGTGTGTATGATATTTTCTCCTTTGATCATTCTGGGGCTGATTCCGTATGTATCTAGAGGTTACGGGGAAACATTTTAAATCAGTTAGGTGTCTCTTTATAGCTACTTGTCTGAATTGAGTCAATGCCCAATCGTTGATGACGATTTTACTGTATTATTTGTACTTGCTCACTTCTCTTTTCAGATACAAATGAAATGGCTAAGAGGTTATGTCTAAAGTCTATCTACTCAGATTTCTGTTTACACACACACACAGCCTTGGGGCTCAATTGTGGCTTTGAGACAACCCTTCCAGAAGCACCCAGTCAACACCCTTCCTGTGTTGACCCAGGAATAGACCCAGAGGGGCCTAGATTTTGACTCACAATCTGGTTCCCAGCTCCCCCACAGGACCATGGGAAAGTAATCCACAGCAGCCTTCCACCTGGCAGAAATTGATTCCCTCCTGCTGCCGGCTCAGGTGCACCAATTGTCACTGGAGGGTGAGGCCAAGTTTCCCCCAAGGCCCTGTACACCTCTACAGAAGGGGAAGTAATTGCTTTACCAAGGCTCCTCTCACCCATCCCCCAGCACTGCTACCTGAGAGAGATGGTTAAACCAGCAAAGGGCAGTAAGAGAACATCTTAAACCTCTTTACAACCTTGCATGGGCATATCGGACAAGAAGGCATCTCACCATTAAAAACCGGTGTAAAAAGAGGCTCTCATACAGTAATGCAAAGCATTTTAATATTTTTTGCATTCCTCCAGTGATATTTTAATGTGATATGATACTGTGCCATTATTTATTAATAGAGATTTTCTTAAAATATCTGAAGTCAAAGGGGTAGCTTGTAGGCCAGGAGGGAACTTCAATCCCCTCCAGGTTCCATTAACTATATGTTATCAGTACAAGAAATATCCATCTCTCTATGGCTACAGTAGATAGGTAAGGTATGTAACATCAACTACTTTATTACCAGCACCTTTTCTCATGTTTTCTCATATTACTTTGAGGTGTTTTGACTCAACTGCCAGTGCTCTGGCTTATGTCAGGTCCTTTTGTATGGTATCTTTCAGCAGGAAAAATCACAGTAATTGACATAGCAGTTACTCTTTGGATATAAAAAATCATGCGACAGTATGAGAAATACTGAAAATGTGTTTGAGTTGATTTGAGATGATGGGATAATTACATTAGAGTGAAATTCACCTCTATGTAGAGAACTAAAACAAGGCCTACATGCCACTAGTATCTCACATAAATGGTATGTAGCCACTGTGCTGGACCTCTGTCCAGGAATGTCACCATACAGCACTCTACACATGCAAATCACTCCACAGTTTTGCAAACTTCAAACATTAAAAAAATCATGAGTCAGACCTCCCCGCCCCAAAACCTGAGGTTGGCTAAAAAATAATGAGATTTATTTTTAAAAAATAAAGGTTGGATTCTTTGCATTTGTCTTCTGGTTTTTGCAAGTCTCTGGTGCACGGGGTCATGTTTTAAAGCATAACCTTGAAATTCCTCAATTTGCATGTAATCACTGGTCTCCAGAAGCTGGGGCTTTAAGTAAAACAGCAATCATGAGAAACTTGACAAGATTGTGAGGGCTGGCAATACTGCATTCACTGGCCCAGGGTTTACACTGTGCCCCACCAGCAAAAAACCTAGTGAAACCCTCTAGAAGTGGAAAATGCACCAAGAGAGGAAGATACTAGATGCAGATATCAGTCACAATCTCCTCTCCACCACAGAAGAAAAGGTGACACAAATAGCCCTATAAGTGGATGGTCTTGGCGAGCAAGAGAATATGGACAATGTCTGTGAAATTTCATCCCTCATTCCTCTATAGCATCATTGAAGCTCTTATGGAGTCTCTGGTGGGAATTCAATTTGTCACCGACTGAAGAAACCTTGTAAGAGAGCAAGTGCATGATGAACGCAACCACATAAGGAGTATCAGAGTTCTGGAGGGGCCTTGCTTGGCAGGACACTCATGGCTCAGGAATGTAGGCTTCCACACCAAATTCTAGACATTCAACACACTCAGAAAAGATCTCAGTATTACAGCTTTGCCTGCTTGCTACATCCCTTATTGCTAATGAAACAGCAGGCAGAAACATTGCTTGCCCTCCTTTGGGTGAATCCACCCTGAGGAATAGGGATATATAAATTACACGTCTTGCTACCGGTGTAATAAATCTAGTGTACTGGGTCTATTTCACAGCTCTGAAAAGTCCAAATACCTCAGTTGCTATTGTAATGGCTGTTCTATGCTACCTAGGTAAACAGATCTGCACCCTTGAAGCCTTCCCAAGCTACTGTTCAGGGCTCAAACCTAAGATGAAATAAGTGGATCGATTGCATCCTGGGTGACCTAGCAACTGTCCAGCAAATTTGCTGTGCCTTAAGAAAATGGCTAAAGTGCACCTTCCTACTGGCCAAATTAATTATCTAAACAGAAGGCAATATTTAAATAGCAGGATCTAACTCTCAGCTCTCATAGGTGTTCTTCAAATGTCTATTTTTGAAGGTCTATATCTAATTTAGTTACGCATTTTGTGGAGGTATGGGATCTAACCAGAAATGTTGATCATCTTCCTAATGTCTTTTTTCCTAAAATGCCATGTTTTAGATAAATAAAGAACACATTTAGGTTTGCACAGATATTTTTAAAATATCCACTTTACAGAATACTGGATTTATTTTTGAATGTGTTAGCTGCAGTTTCAATGTTAGAGAAAGCCTTCGAAATGAGGGCATAGCATTCTCTCTGATCTCTGAGCATTTTGAAAGTCACAAAGCCTTAAGCTTAAACCAAAGCTGTACACCTGACTCCCAACCTAAATCCTAAAACAGAGAATAAAAATAAAATAAAAAATGCTTCCCACAAATACTTTTTCTTTCAACTATGCCTATTTGGTGCATAAGATTATGAGGTCTCAAATATGCAACAACTGTTTATCATATCTTTAAGGAGCAATTCTGAAAAACAAAATGATTAAGGTCAGAATCTGATGACAATTAAGCTAGTGTAAATCTGGAGTAACACTGATGTAATAGAGCAGAATCTGGCCCAAAGATAGACTTTAAAACATTGGTTTTAATGTATTTCTTAATTTAATCCATTACAATTAGAGATTAAAAAACATTAAAGTTGAGGCTTCAAACTGTCTTCAGAATTTTGAGGGCTACACATCAGAGTAAACATAGTAACTTTTATGGAATTATTGAAGATTTAGACTGCTGTGACAAAGCAGAATCTGGCACAAATTTGGGGAGGTTGATGGGGAAGGAAAGGAGTTAGCTTTTAATCCGTATTACTACTGAAAGTCACATTGGTGGCATTGTAGTCAATAGAGTGACATTATATCTGTTAGCACACATTCCATTTCACCCTTCCCCGGCCAATAGTGGAGCACGGGTGAAAACCAGTCTTCCATTCCTCTCTGTCTTTTGCTGCTGATTCCATCTGCTCTATCAGATCAATTGTTCCGCCCTCCCTGCTAAGTGTTCTTCTTAAGATTTCTCTTGGGCACTCTCTTTTCTTCAAACCAGTTTGTTTCCACTTGACAGTTTCATGTCAGAGTCTGCATGTTGGCAGCTGGAGTACACGCCCCAAATATGTCCATTGCTTCCATATGATTCTGCTGGCTGCTTCTAGCTGCTGGCTGTTGATTTCTCAGATCTCTTTGTTTGTGAGGAAGTCTTTCCAGAATCTTTCATAGGCATTTCTTTTCCAGGGCATCTAGTTTTCTGTGTAAGGGTTTGGTAGGTCTCCAGTTCTCACAGCCATATTTTAACGCAGATAGAATTTTCAACTGAAATGTACAGTTTTGTTCTGGAGCGGTATCTCTTTGATTTCCAGATGTTATTGAGTTTAACGAATGCTGTGGATGCCTTTCCTGTCCTTGATGTCACTTCCTTCTTGAGATCTCCACTAGCTAGTGCTCCACTAGCTAGCTTGAGATCTCCACTAGTATGGTGCTGCCCAAGTAGATGAATTGTTCTACTTCCTTAATGTTTTTGCCTTTTAATGTGATGCGGCTGCTTGATGCCTAGGTTTCAAGAATGTTTGTTTTGGCATAACTGACCTTGACCCCCTGCTTGGCCTGCTTTTCTTTGCCAGGTTGTCTGTCTTTCTTTGTAGCCTTTTGGGGGTGTTACTTAATAATGCAACATCAGCAGCAAAGTGTAGCTCCTCTAGGCATTTGCCATCTACCCATGCCAATGGGTGTGTTGCTAATAGGCTTCTTCATTATCCAGTTTATGCCAGTGCTAAACAAGAGCAGAGATAGAATGTAGCCCTGTTTCACACCAGTGTCTACGTTGAACCACTCTGGTGAAGTGCTCTGTAAAGGTGAATATCTATGTACATGATCTTAATGATGTTGACAGCTTAAGCAGGGATTCCTTGGGACTGAAGAATATGCCACAGGTATGTCTGTGGAGGCTGATAAATGGCTTCTTCTTAGCATACAGCACTTATTCAGTTAAATAAAGAGTGTTAATAAGTCTATTACATTAAATAGCTTTGATGGAAAACATATGAAAGTATCTTCACTTACTGAATTCTTAATATATACATGCATCATTAAATCCTATCAAAGAGCTAGGAAAAATTTCATTCTGGACAGAAGACACTTATCCTGATGTAGCCTCTTAAACGTCTTGATTTTTTCATCAAAAATAATCTTTGTACTTCCTCAAAGGACAACTAAGGAATAAAAATGCTTTCCAAATAACAGCTGAGTTTTCCTTTAAAATGTTATCCCAATTCAAAACCACTTCACTTTCATACTTCTAGAGACTGTCACTTCTTCCACAGACTACATTTTTATGCATAATTCCTAGTTTCAGTTGAAGTTTGTATAAAGGTGTGTATTTATGTGTGCATGCTCACAAGCAAACAGACAGGGCAGGCACCTTGAAATTATTACAGTATTACAGGAATACTCAAATATGGTAATTGTTTATTTTTAACAGCATGTATAGTCCATCAAATACTGTTCAGATTCTATGTATACACATGATAACCTGTTGAGCCCAGTTATGATAACCTTACTCACCTTGAATACTCCCTTACCCTACTAAGTCAAACATGTGGAGTAACATGCTACTAAATCAAAGTAAGTATATCAGATCATGGCTGTATTTTTGTGGTATTCTCTTTGTCCAAGACTGTTTACTAAAATTTGCTTTCTTATTGCTGCTACCCCTGACACACATTCATACCCCATAATCCAGAATGGACAGCAGAAAGGAACCAGGAAATTGGCATTAGCTGGAAGAGGCACAGGCATATTCTACAATATTCAAGAATTTGCCAGGCTTGGCAGCCAAATTTATTGTCTTCTATTTAAGGACATTTAGAGGACTAGCTCGATTCAGGTTACTGAGGACAGAGAGAGAACATGAAAGCTGGAAACAAAAGGTCTGCAATTATATTTACACAATTTTTACGTGTATCAATGCACAAGTGGCTCTTAGAGACGGCATGTTGGAATGTACACTGGCTGCATGATTTGTTAAGATTAAGAGTAGCTAACCTCTACATGTATTTAAAATTACTACTATTACAACTAATTTCAGGCCTGGTCTACATTGGTGGCTTAATTCGAATTAAAGTCCCTTAATTCGAATTAATTACTCCTGCATCTACACTTGCACATTGTTAATTCGAATTAAGGAGCCTTTAAAATCAAATTAATAAAACCACCTCTGCAAGTGGATTAGCACCTGAAGCGCATGAGTTAATTCGCATTAGTGTGAGTGTGGATACAATGGGACTTAATTCAAATGAATTGGCCTCCAGACTGTATCCCATGATGCCCCATTTCATACCCTCCCCCAAAGCAGCCCCGGGAAGATTTAAATCTTCATTTCCTGTGGTGAATGGGTTTAAAATCCAAGCAGCGATCACCCCCCTCCCCCCCCACACAAGAAGCCCTTTGCAGTTTGTCTCTTTAAGGGTTTGAAAGATTTCACCCCCTCCCCCCAAGCGTGGTGAATGCGTTTTAAATGCCAGCAGTAAGAGGAAATTCTTTGCTACATTGTTTCAGTGGCCAATCATGGAAATTGATACTTTCTTAAGAGTTTATTCAGTGCTACATGTGGATACATTATATCATGCTTTCCATCAGTGAAATGGAAACATTTGTATCACTGTATTAATATACTAACTGACTCCCTTGTTATTTATCTTACATTCTACAGACACCTGTAGAATCAAAATCAAAGGCAAGAAATATACAGGGAGTGGTAGGTGGAGCATAAAAGGCGAACAGCATTCAGGTGGGGGGGTTCGTATGGTGAAGGGAAAAATCAAAGGCAAGCAATATACAGGGGGTGGTGGGGGGAGCATAAAAGGCAAACAGCATACAGTTCTAAAGTAATCCAGGATAAGCTGCGATGTATTTGTCACGGTCAAAATGAGAGCATAGTTCAGCTGGCTCCATGTGCTTGCAGCACTGGCGATCGGGGGAGTAAAAAAACAGCATGAAAATCCTTTTCCTGTTTGTTTGGGGGTGGGGGAAGAGGGTGGGGGAAGCAGCGCTGCATCCTGAGATGATGACACTCGTCACAACAGCCTCTATCGTTAGTTGTACTGTGGGATAGCTTCCCACATTGCACTGCTTTCTAATTCGAATTAAGACTGGCCAGTGTGGACTGAAGTAACCAGCACAACACTGTAGTGTGGACAGTCTGCAGCGCTTTCTGTAAATCGCTTTCTGTAATTCAAATTAAGCTAATTTGAATTAGTGCTGCAGTGTAGATATAGCCTCAGGTTGGACGGATTAGATCAGTGTGTAGGTGGTTATGGGGTTTAAGATAGAAGACCCAGAGCATGTTGTGTTCTTCAGGACTCTGCTCTTACTTAGCCCCGTGAGAACTGAGAGTGTACCAGAACACAGAGAGGCCATGTCCTGCTATTCCAGTTTACACATATTAAGACTCAATACCTAAAACAAATGTTCTGTCACTTGTTTCAAATCAGGACAAGCATGTTCCCTTAATTTGGCCTCTGCTGAACTGGAGAAATTTGAACCTGTGCCAATATAATAAAATAGTGTAAAATAGAACAAGCAATATATAAAACAGAACAAATAATATATAAAATAATATAAAACAGAATAAAACTAAACCTCTTTCTTTGTGAGGGTAAAGGAGAAACCAAATCCCTCCTTTTGCTTGCATATATTTCTGCCTTGCCTCAGTTCTCCCTACTCTGTCTCTCTCTCTCTCTCTCAACATTTGTTCTGGTCCTGTAATTCCTCTTCCTTGATTTTATTTCTCTAGATTTTCCTCAAGCTGCCTGATCCTTAGCCTTTTCTTTCATGTACTTTTCTTCATTCTGGTCGTGCTTCTTATGTTTTATAGCGGTCATTATTTTGGTGCTTTCCTCTCACTTTCTCCAAGTTTGATACAATTTAAAATCAATTTGTCTCTTGTTTTCACTTTTATGATGAAACACACATACAAAGCAGAATGCATATTCAATTATGAATGAACGTTTAGAAAATTCATTAAGTGTACTGGGCAAAAGTTTCAAAAGTGTCTAATTGATTTAGGAGCCTAAATCCAATTGGAACTTTGTTGGACTTGGATGCATTTTAAATTTTGAACTGTATCATTTTTACTCACTTGCTTTCCTTCTTGTCACATATATATAGTGTCTTACTCTATTAAGTGATAAAAGAACCAAGGCAGGGCCAAATTCCTATCCCTGGGGTAACTCCACAGAGGTTGGGATTGGATTACCAGACACAAATACAGAAGAGGTATTGCAGGTTCCACAGGTATTCACAATTTTAAGAACAGACACCAACACCAGAATCACCAAACGATGATTAACTGGCCTCTAAAGCCTTCCAGGAGGGCAGATAGGAAGCCTAGGAAAACACCTGTCTTATGCTGCCTCTCTCTGGTTCTATATTTTATATCTCCTCTTTCCTTTTCTCCCTTCTGCAGTCCTTGCCTCTGCCCACTTTAGAATTAGTCAGCTAGAATTGGGAAGTGGGGAGGGAAGGATGTTTTTCCCACAAAACCCTCATTCAGCGCAACTTCTATCCACTAACAACAATATGCAAGCTTTACTTTCCCCACACTCCTCCAAGCTCATTTTTCCCCACACTGATCACTTCTTTCCTCTCTCATGTCTTCCTTATCTTTCCTACTTCTGCTCTTCATGTGCGACTTGTGCCGTCTGGGTTGTGCAGTTTTTCTCTGAGTTGCTAAGGAGCAGCTCAGTTCCACACCAGAAATATCTCTGAGTGATCCCTATGTATATCATTATTTAATATTACAAGATGCTTTATTGTCATTATTTATATTGCAGTCGTGTCCATAGACCCGAGTAAGGATCAGATCCTTACAAGGCTAGGTGCCGTACAGAGAGACATGGCCTCTGCCCTGAGCTGCTTACCGTCTAATGGGATGAAAGATACTACAGCAATCTAACTCTGCTTTTCTTTTCATCTCCCTTCGGTTGTTGCTTTCTACTTACTTTCTACTTATTTTCCTTCACCACTGGAAACCTTGAGTGAATGAGCTTTTCTTGTGATATTTCATTTACCATAAAGCAAGAACAATTGATTGTTTGCCCACAAATATCTCTATAGCTTTCTGCCAGTATATTTGGAACTTATCCATTTTCAGTTGACCTAGAGGGATTTCTGCAAGGACCCTAATTTTAAAGTGGACAGCTTCTGGGCCCCTAAAGAAGTTATCTCTGGTAAGACACAGAAGGGGGGCTGAGGAACCATGCAGTGACTCAAACTGAAGTTCAGCATTGTCACGAACACAGGAGTGACACAAATAGATCAATGCTACCAAAAGACCTTGCAAACACCCACACTCTTAGGAGTGATCAGTGGTAAAACATAATGTGGATGAGGAAAGCATGCAGCACAAACTAATGACCTGTGAGTCTGTAAGTGAGGCATCCCCTTGTGGACGTGACTGGGCATTAATTAAGCTGTTCATGGTGTTCAGTAGTAAGTCAATGGCATTTAAGGAAAATCACTGTTTTGATTTTTCTTTACGCTTTCTGCTGTTAATAATGATCACGCCCAATTGACTGGGAGGTGGGTGGAAATAAATGTGCTCACAATTAATGCAACTCTTGCATTAGGAATATTGAAAACAAATGTTAAGTAGCCTCTTTTACATTTTGAATATGGGCACAAATATTATTCTATTAGATATTATGGGGGATGTGTGCGTATTAACCACTGGGGGGAGCTTTAGACTAAATAGTTTCTAAGGCTTCAAGAGTGAATTGTTCATCCATTTCTGTCACCTGGCTAAATAGGAATCTAGCCTCTATCGATAAGTTTACTGTAATTTCTTTGTTGTTCTTGCAGTGTTTTCTAGGGGATGGCTGCAGTATAACTTACTATCTCTCAGTTAAACACATTGCCAAGAGCAATCATTTTATTGGAGTTGGAAAACAGCCACCTTATTTGTGTTTGAAGGACATAAGTGAGAGGGAAGGGGAAAAAGAACAGGATGTTATTTCTGTATCCAAGCATGCTTAAGAATCAAATTCTGAGGAGCTGATTCGCTTAGGTGTAAGTAATGGGATAAGCCGGTATGTTCGCTCCAGTCTAGGTTAGTAGTGACTGAAAGCTATTACAATCTGACAGCTGTTTTATAGCCTACATGCAGTGAGCTGGTGGTCTCCATCTGCTTCCCAGTGAGCAGGTAGTATGCTCATGCTACAAAGAGCATTACCAAGGTAGGCAGTTTTGGCAAAGGGGCCAGTTAGTGAGATGGAGACTAAATTCACTCTGGCTGTACCTAACGTGGATTTTTTCATCCTCATAACCCTCAGTGTGTCCACTTTCACTGGTATAGACTCCAAGGTAATAAGAAACACCTGATCTCAGGTTATGCTTCCATTAATGGGGCTGCCCCCATTCAGTATTGCATGTCCGGAAAATCCTGGAGAAACACTATTGACTCTTTTGCATCCATGTTAAGGCCTATGGCTGGAGACAGAGCTAAGGAAGCTCTCTTCCCATTGTGTATCTGTTCTGTGGATAAAAAACATGTCAGTCTCCAGTGCTGCCATTCTGATACCTTTCATCAGCTCTAGTACATTTCAGTTAGATTTTCTTTAATAACATTAGGGTCCTCTCCAAAGCAATATCCTACATTCTGAATCCTTACTCTGAACATACCACACAATCAGCTGTCCCATTGGTCTGCCTCATTCCACACAAGCCTGTTGCTCTTATGTATTGTAAATTGACATCAGAAATGCAGAAAATGTTCAGTTGTTACAGAAAACGTTACCTATGACAACAAAATGAATCCCAGCCATTTCAAGGTTCATGCACTATTTTTTCTTCTTGTGACTTATTTTTATTCTCACACTGGGCCTATGATAAATTAGCAGATATTAATCTAAATCACCCTCTTCTTTAAAGACTGCCTCCCATCCAGCAATACAATAATTGGCTCCCCTGAATGTCACCTGACTGACAGGTATCCAATATTATGCCTTGTCATATATGGTTTGAAACAGATAGTTATCAGAAGTAGCCATGGTGAGATCTGCATCCAAAGGAAAAGGTTGCAGCCTCCTGGCAAAGCACCAGAGCACTCATGGTCGCTGTGCACACTATAAATACAGATGTGTTTGTATAACCAGTTTGACACTCTCAACTAATGCATGTTGCTACAAAGTTTGAGTCATATCCATGATGCAGGTTTTTATTTCTGAATTTGGTTGTGCATCCACAACACAGTGATTGGCTATGTTTGTATCAGTGCTTTCTGGGAAAATCAGGGCAGCTATTCCATAGTTCCTCAGCTGGGAACAGAGGATATGCACAGAGAGTGGTACAACCAGCACATGTGGCAATGCACTCCCAAGGTGCCCTGCCACATAGAATGCTGAGAAAGAGCAGGGCCAACCATAATAGCAGTACATGGATTGAAAGGATCCTGTCCACATTGTAAAAACAGCGTGTAAAACAGTACAAAAACAGTGTGTGTAAAACAGTACACGTTACCCTACGCCTGTGACCATGAAAACCCCCGCTAACTTCCACAGTTACTAACTAAATATTAACCATGCTGTGTGTGGACACGAACCATATTTGAAGTCAATAATGATACTAGCAGATGAACAGTTATTGTGTGGCCACCGACGTAGCCACTTCCTACTTCTAACTTTGATAGTCAAAAGGAGATGAGGATCCAACAGAATCCAAGGTTGCAAACTGAACAACAACAAACAGGCTAACTCCTTTGTTTGCCACTTATTCTGGTTGTTTCCACCAGACTACTCCATCGTCTCCAGTTTATCTGGCTAGATTCACTCCAGCCAGACTGTATCCAAGCCCCAGACCTAGCAAGGCATTAGATAAATGGATTCAATCCCACAAGTTGTGGCTCATGAAATAGTGACATAGAGTCATATGCCATCTGGATTCTAGGGATCCCACAACTCATGCTACATTCATCTCCCCAAAGAGATTTGTTACATATTTAACAGAAGATATGATGTGAGAGGAAAGAACGCTGCAACAGCTCACATGAGAGATCCCTAGAACCAGATGAGCAATCACCCAATACTATCTGACTAGATCCTAATCAGAAAAAAGTGACCACACTCTGCTTCTGAAACTGCATCCAGAGGAAGCATCCACTCTGATATTTTGATATCTGATATCCACTCTGATATTTTTCAAGAATGAAACTTGTGAAATTATTGATTGCCAACAATATTCATTGCAAATATAGCTTTTTTTGCATATGGCTCACAAATGGATCTCGATTTCTACCAAAGTATTAGCTAATTGTCATTGTTCACCTAATAATTTCTGCTACAAATTTCAGCCCATGAGCTGTTCAATATCAGTTCACTTTGGCTATATGTGGTATGTGATTAGACACCTAAGTCACAAAGTATTGTTTCTACTTCTTGATTAGGCAGCAAACATTTTAAAGCGGAATGAAATGCCAAAACATCAGATAACAAACAACTCACTTCAAGTGTGAATTTTTGGATGATTACTCATTTGTGCTAAAATTTGTGAAGTTACAAATACCTGGTGGATGTCCAAATATTCTCATGCTTGTTGGGTTGTAATATTGTAAAAGTGAACTCAATTCACCACTCTGTTTGCAAAATTATTCATACATCGCTTTCTAGATTATTCAAACAGTTCTGTCTAATGGAACTGTTTCTGCCGGTGGAATTCAAGGAGTTCATAAAACTTACTGAGAAAGACATACAGGTTACTACAGAGTACTTAGGATAATATTCAGGTCTTCAAAATAACAAATATTTTGTTGTAGCACCTACCAGCTGTACAGTCCCATCTCCAAACCCATATTTCTCTCCCCAATTGCCAGAAATCTGTTGCATACAAATAAGTAAGTGAGAAGCCACCCTCCCACAGCTCTTTGGCTGTTGCACTTTTATGCTGGTTTCAATACGTCAATACACTGCCTCAACTTCTGAGTAGCCAAATGAGAGTTCCCAGCTTGAATAGCCACAGTATAATCAGTCTGCTGGATGCAAGCCCGACAGACCAATGGCAGCAAAAGCTTTTCTCCAGAGTTCCAACTGGGCCTTTTTAAATCTACCTTGCTATAAATCAAAAAAGTTCCTTGTAAACCCCAAACCCATGCAAATTTCCCCTGGTGTTGGTTTGGTTATGCGCTGAAAGTTTCAGAAGGTGAACCTTGCCTGGTGTTGAGCTAACCTTGGCTGAGGCAGGACTGCATATGGAAGACACATTAAATTTGCAGTTTTGGACAGTCTGGGCTAAATTCAGCTCTATGACTGAACTTAACACAAAATTGTTGGGGGAACAAACAAACAAACCTCAGGAAGAGATGGGAGGGGTAAAAAACAAAAGCACAAGGAAAGAAAGTGGAAAGGGAAAAGGGAAAAGACAGAGGGAATGCATCAGGGCCACGCCCAGCTGAGAAGCTGAATATGAATGTTGGCAAAGGTGACTCAGTGTTCTAGTCCATTACCACAGCTATGGCACTTACTATAGAAAGGACCCTCTGCCTTACCCTGAGAGAGAGGCTAGACTCCAAGGCTGGCCTTGCTCCAGTCATTCTTGAGAGACAACGACGGTACATCACAACTGTGGCACGATGAGCATATGAAGGAATTTGGGCACAGTAACACCTGAGGTGCTGTTTTGCCCTATCCCAGTAGCTGTCTATTCTACAGTGAATGGAGGCCATCTACCTAGAGCAGTGACAAAAGAATCTGAAGGAAGCCTGGGAGCCAGAAAGAGGTGTGCAATTTGAAAGCAGGCTAGCGGTCAATCTACCTAGCAAGAGGTAAACAGCAGAGGGAAATTCCATTGGTCCAGACCAAATGAGTAAGAACACATACTGCATTGAATGGCAGGTGTCTTCATACAATACAAGGGCTTAATTTTCTTCCCCAAGTTCAGCCCTGCAAATTAATCAATGCACAGGCGCCTTCAAAGTTATTATATTATATTCATTGTTTCCATTTGCTTATCAGCAGTTCATTTTCAGCTCAAACATTGCCTCCCACCACTTATCAGCGTTTTATTTTTCCTTCTGCCACCTACACAAGCATGTGAAGTCTCACTCACTTTCAGCTGCTGTCATCGATTCTTAGCTTCTGAAGCCAGGTGACTGGAATTCTTGCATGCTGTCAAAGTCAAGTTAAACATCTCTGTTCTCGGCACCACACACATTGTGGTGACAGACAGATTGATATGACTTTAGGGCTGACCCAAGACAGCAGCTTCTATTTGAGAGAGAGGAGTCATATCAAAACCAGACTGAGCCTGGAGCTGCCCCCTTGCAAGTTAATTGTTCACAGTCACAACTGATGGTGAACCAATCCTTTTTGGATGAGTTACACTGGACTAACTGTCTGGGTCACTTGTTCTATAATATCTTTCAGTAATTGCAACTTTTCACTAATCATTTTTCAGCCAGCTCCAGCTAGACTAGCTTTCTGTGTCACTCACGGTTTCGGCTCCTTGAAGTAATTTTGACCATTAGGCCTTTAATATCGTATCTGCCAACACGCAAAGATGACAAACTACAGGATGAGGAGTGGAGTGTGGAATTATCCATGCATCAGCTTTGCAAGATCTCCCCTATTATTCATGCTTGTCTCCCTAGGAAGAATTATACAGATACAGAACATTCCAAACAATCTAATTCATCACACTGTACAAGTATTTATTTGCATTTAAGATATGTATAAAATACACTTTTTTTTTTTTAATACACAGTTCTGGGCATCATTCTTATTGCTACTGACTAGCATTTTCTTCCATTCCTTTCAGCCTTTCCTGTTTGTGGCTTTTTGTTTTCAAAAGGAAACTCTCAGTTTCAGCACATTTTTATAGTTTAGAAACAGTGATGGGAGAAATTGTAAGTTTCAAATAAAGTCTGTTTTCATATTTTATTTTCTTTCCATAATATATGTACGCTTTTTAGTATAGGGCTGTTCAGGATTTCTGGAATGGTCAGTAAATATTACTTCCCTTTCACACACTTCTTGTGCACAAATCTGAACTCACTTAGATGGATGTCAGTCTGGAGTAATGTCACTGACCTTCAGTGGCGTTATTCCACATTTATAAAAAAGTAACAGAGTTCAGAATCTGGCCCATAGGTTTGCTTGAATACTATCACAAATTCTTAAACCAGTTTCATTTATAACTCTTTTTGCTGACTTGCTCAGAACTTTCTAAGAAATTATCTTTTGGAGTTGAAATTGTTTATATGTGAGCCCTACTAAAGGATTTTTTTTTTAAATGAGAGAAAAATCTCTAAAGCCATTTTCGAGTTATGTACAAGTAAAAATAATATTGCCGTATTTTATTTCCATACAAATTAACTCAGAAATGGCTTTGACACTTGAAAGAAAGTCAACATATAGATAGTATTCCTTTAGTCAACAATTGTGATCAAGTTTGGAAAAAAATGAGAAAAAAATAAAGTTCTAAGCACAGCTGATAAAAATTTTCCTAATTCTGACAAAATATTTAAATTGAATTTTTAAAATGTTAACAGATAAAAGTTGATAACATTTTCACATTTAATTTTTCCCCATTTCTGATAAAGACATATGGAAACTAGAAGTACTGTTGCATTCTTATTTTCAGATGTCTTTGGAAAACATCAATTGAGAGGCCCAATCCTGCAAATATTTCACTTGTGAGTTCTCCCATTGACTTCATTCGGAACTAGGATCAGGCCCCAGTTATATATTGCCTCCATAATGAGTGACATGTCTGAATATTAACATGCCAATATTGAGGTTAGCTGTTTTCTAAAACCCATGAAATTGTTATTTCAGGAGTAGCTCTGGACTGTAGAAAGCATTAGCAATTCATGAGAACTGATATAAAGTTTAAATATACATGAAGTAATATTAGAATCTACTGAACTAAAGGGAACCCATATGTTATCTACAATCTGGTAAAATCTTCACATCATGTCAGTGAGACAGCATGATTGAAGCAATAACAGGTGGAGATGAAGGTGGAAGATAGGTGTTGGCTAACATTTTAATATTTTTCTTTTGGTCAGAGGTGATATAATCCCTATTGATTAAAACCATTGCTCCAGAATGCCTTCTTCCCACAACATTTTCATGTGTCTTTGCATTCTTATGCCTACTTTACATTCAGTCCTCAAAGTACAGTAGGCTGTCTTACTGTTCAGAATTTTTCTTAAAAGGGGAGTCCACTTTATTTTTCCCAGCAACATTCCCTTATATGTGGCTTTGCTCTCATGTGACGTTTCTGAATGTGGCACCTTCTCTCCCCCTACTATTCGCTGTTAGCAGGTATCAGAAAAACTAAGGCTCAGTGAGTTCAACTTTGTGTTGATGTGGGTGGAAAGACTGGCAAAATTACAACACTGAAAAGATAAGATAATGTATAATGGAAAAGTGTATTTTGAGTCACTCTCCAATAATTCACATAATGCACTCATTGCAAAATACAGAAAAAGGTACAACTAACTATAATGTTAAGAAATAGCCTATTCCCTTGTCTTCATGGTGAAGCCTGTATTTGAGGTAAGAGTTTGACTCTAGATATCTTTCTAGTGGGAAGCCAGCAAGCATCTTTACATTTCTGTAGTTTACAGTTCTGTAGTTTCAGGATCGGTAATCACATTGCGCTTCTTCCCCACCCCCAAAGGGCAAGTGAACCATGCAGACCCCCACCACTTCTTTCTGCCATATGCCAGCATTGCCATGCAATGGGAGCCCAAACAAACTCAGGAAGGATCTGGAATCCGGTGAGCTAATACAGATTTTCGGATCAGTTACAATTCGCTCGGTCATCATTCTTAAAAAGCCAATTTTAAGCCAATTATTTCTGGAACATCTGTTGGAACAGGACTAGGTGTCAGGAACACTGATAATTTGTGCTACTTGTAATAACTCTGACATTGCTGAGCTTGTAACATTGAAGGTTCACATTCAGAAGCACTGGTGGAATACATATATGTATTTAAGATAATGGTTAGTTTCACAATCTTAGGGTTTCTTGCTTTGAACATGCTTTGAGTTACTTTGCACATCAGATCTTTAGTGGCTGCCAGAATGCTAATCAGAGCTTTTCTGAGGTTTGAAAATTTGGGGTTAATTTTTTCTCTCATTATTTTTGCAGTTGTATTTACCTGTGCACTACCAGGCTCTAGGTGAAAACAGGGGTTCTGGAACAATTTGTATGGGGGGGTGGGGTGCTAAGAGCCATTAAATCAAACTGTAAACCCTGTATATAATGGAAACCTCTTCAAGGTTGGGGATGCAGCCACACCCCCCTCCCCCCGAGTTCCAGCACCTATAGGTGAAAATAGAGATGCTTGGAATACAACAAAAATAGTTGCTTGCTGATTATTTCCACAAGGAATGGAAGCAAAAAGTATTTGAAATCCCGTGAGAAAGTGTGTTTTGCAGGAATTTCCGCTAAACTTTGCAGAATCAAGAGCGTAAGAGTTCAGAAAAGCATCCAAACTTTGGGTGGCTACCCAAAGCAAACTTACAAACATTTTGAGGTACACACTTCACTATCACTGACTGGATATAAATTAAGAACAAAAAAATAACCTAACAAAAAATGGTTAGCGTGCAAAAGCAGATCCAAAGGATAACACTAGAACAATGGTACATATGCAGCTCTCTGTGTCTTATGTGGGCCGCATCCACACAAAATATATAATTACCTGTATGGCCCTGAGGATGTCACATGGACCACAGCTGTGTGCTGATCAGGCCTCAAGCAGCCTGTGGGTTGAGAACCACTGATCTGGGGTAACATTTCCAAAAGTGATTAAGCAATTTAGACTTTGATTTACAATGTGGCTGAGGCCTCTCATTGCCTATGTCGCTTTTGAAAATATGAATTGGGCCCCTAAGTCACTCAGACACTTTTGAAAATTTGATTCCTTGGCTAAAAGATGTTTCTATAGAACAAGTCTTCCAATTGCATTCGGAAGTATGGTCCAAGTTCTACATTAGAATGCACAGTGGGTGGTGTGATGTGAGACTTCATTGTACAACTTTTATTTTATTATTTTATAGGCTCTATACAGACTTTCATAGGTGATTATATATTTAAAAAAAAGAAAGAAAACCCAAGAGTTCTGCAGCACTTTAAGACTAACAAATTTAATTTCTGTAGGCATAAGCTTTTGTGAGCTCCAGCCCACTTCCTCAGATGCAAGTGATAGAGATATACAGGAGGCAACATATACATATCCAAGGGAAGTGACAACAATGGGGAGGGGGGGGATGAAAGCAGGGTACTTGAGGCCTAATTATAACCATTGAGTAGGAGGTGATAATGGGTGATCAGAGGCAATTACTTCTTGTAATGAGTTAGCCATTCTAAGTCTCGATTCAGACCCAGTTTGATTGTATCAAGTCTGCAGATGATTTCTAGCTCAGCAGTTTCTCTTTGAAGTCTGTTTTTGAAGGTTTTTGTAATAAAATAGCAACTTTCAAGTCAGTGATAGATTGACCTGGGAGATTGAAGAGTTCTCCCACTGGTTTACAGATGTTATTTTTTATGTCTGATTTGTGTCCATTTATCCTTTTGCGTAGTGACAGTTCAGTTTGGCCAATATACATGGCAGAGGGGCATTGCTGGCATATATAACATTACTTTATATGCAGGTGAATGAGCCCCTTATGGTGTGATTGATGTGGTTAGGACCAGTGATGCTGTCACTAGAGTTGATGTATGGGCAGAGCTGACAACGGGGTTTGTTGCAGGGATAGGTTCCTTGAATGGCCTTCTTGTAGGGTGTATGGTTGCTGGTGAGTATTTGCTTCAGGTTGGGGGGTTGTCTGTAAGCAAGGATAAGTCTGCCTCCCACAGCCTGAGCAAGAAACGGATCATCTGCTAGGATAGGTTGTAGATCCTTAATGATGTGTTGGAGAGATTTTAACTGGGGACTGTAGGTGATGGCCAGTGGTGTTCTGTTGTTTTCTTTGTTGGGTCTGTCCTGTAGTAGGTGACTTCTGGGTACCCGTCTGACTCTGTCAATTTGTTTCTTCACCTCTCCAGATGGGTATTGTAGTTTTAAGAATGTTTTATAGAGATCCTGTAGGTGTTTGTGTCTGTCTGAGGGATCGGAGTAAATACGGTTGTATCTTAAGGCGTGGCTGTAGATAATGGATCGTGTAATGTGTCCAGGGTGACAGCTGGAAGCATGAAGATACGTATTGCGGTCAGTTGGTTTTCGGTATAGGGTGGTATTAATGTGACCATCTTTTATTTGTATTGTAGTGTCCAGGAAGTGGATTTCTTGTGTGGGCTGGTCCAGGCTGAGGTCGATAGTGGGGTGGAAATTATTGAAATTCCAGTGGAATTCTTCGAGGGACTCATTCCCATGGGTCCAGATGATGAAAATGTCATCAATGTAGCGCTGGTAAAGGAGAGGTGCTTGGGGATGAGTTTTGAGGAAGCGTTGTTCTAGGTCAGCCATAAAAATGTTGGCATATTGTGGGGCCTTGCGGGTACCCATAGCTGTGCCACTGACTTGGAGGTATAGATTGGCTCCAAATCTGAAGTAGTTGTGGGTCAGGACAAAGTGACAAAGTTCAGCTGCCAGGTGTGACATATCATCATCAGGGAAAATATTCCTGATGGCTTGAAATCCATCTCTGTGTGGAATGTTGGTGTAGAGATCTTCTACATCCATAGTAAGTTAGGATGGTGTTTTCTGGGAGATCACCAATGGATTGTAGTTGTCTCAGGAAATCAGTGGTATCACGAAGATAGCTAGGAGTGCTGGTGGCATAGGGCCTGCGGAGAGAGTCCATATAGCCTGACAGTCCTGCTGTGAGAGTGCCAATACATGAGATGATGGGGCATCCAGGATTCCCAGGTTTGTGGATTTTGGTTAGCAGATAGAATAACCCTGGTCGGGGCTCAGGAGGTGTGTCTGTGTAGATTTGTTCCCGTGTTTATTTAGGGAGTTTTTTAAGTAGATGTTGCAGTTTCTTTTGGTATTCCTCAGTGGGATCGGACAGTAGTGGCTTGTAGAATGTGGTATATGAGAGTTGTTTGGCAGCCTTCTGTTTGTAATCTGATTTATTCATGACGACCACGGCACCTCCTTTGTCTGCCTCTTTGATAATGATGTCAGAGTTGTTATTGAGGCTGTGGATAGCGCTGCGTTCTGCATGGCTGAGGTTATGGGGTAAACGGTGTTGCTTGTCGATTATGAAGACTTCACAAAAGCAGGTTAGTTGTTTCACTAATTATGACAAAATGTTTTATAGCTCCATGACTTATTTGATTGCAGAAATCTCCCTAGATAAAATTATTCCATTGGAGTCTAATAACTTTTAGGCAAACAGAAGGTGGCTACCCAGAAAGCCATTAGCCAAAGGAACCCTTGGGTCTTTTGTATAACGTCAGCAGTGAGCAAACCTGAAATATTTAAGTTCTGCCTTGAATTTATGACAGTTTGGTCCAATGAACATTGTACTGCCCAGTACCAAGGGGCCAACCTAAGTAGTTCAAAGACCAAATTAGAGTATAAAGAGAAAATTTCACAAACTCAAAATCCCTCAGAAAGCTTCTTTCAGCTAATCCAGAAAGAATATGCTCCTTCTGTATAGCAGATGGACTGTGACTAAATGTATGTGGGTTCATTCAACAGTACGTGTTCTCTTGAGTGTTACCAGAATATGAAAACAGATAGTGCTGAAATCTCACTATCACCTCAGACATTCTCCCTCTCTTTCAAAGTAATGGGGGACCGACGGGGAGGAAGAAAATGTGGATGAAAGAGGAGGAGGAGGAGGGAAAAAAGATGCTGAAGGAAGAGAAAACTACAGGCAGGGACAGCAGTAATATATATAACTAAAAAAGGAGGGAGGAGAGGATGAGATGAGGAAAGGTAAAAAGATCGGAGAAAGGAAAAAACGAGTAGAATAGACTGAAAGGAGGAGATTGGTGAGATAGAAACAAAGGTAGTGTCTAGAAAATAACAAAGGGATTTTGTTCTTTAAAGTACAGTTTAAAAGTAGAATATGCGGATGCAGTAAAAATCTTCCCTGTCCCCACAGGAGATATTTATAAAGCGTCAATATGGGTGCTTTGTAGGCGCCTCCATCATGTACAGTAATTACACAACTTCTGTCTCAGTAGGACTGAAAATCTATGTGATTAAATAGAGGATTCCCCCTGATGGGTACGTAGTTTAATGCTCCAGTGGTGCCCCACACTGACTTCTACCATCATCTGTCACTGAAAGGAATGCCACGCAGGAGCTGGTAAGAGGAGGAAGAAGCACTGTTAAGGGTTGTTCTGGCTGATATTACTAGCTCAAATGAAAAGTTCCAGACCAGTTCATAGAATCTTAAAGTATTTTTAAAATGGCACAGTAGCTAGTGTATATGGAGAGAAATGATTTACCCGGTGATACTGCAGGACATGTGCAGGGAAAAACATAGCTATCAAGTGTTTAACCATGACTCAAACACACATTTCTGTGGGGAATAGAACCTGCATTACTGAGACAGAGAATTGGTTGGACACGGATTACCCCCTATTCTCTCTGAAAAGTTCCTGGAGGTTTTCATTTCCGGAGATGGACACAATGGAGCTTAGCTGATCAGGATGGCATCTCTAACAATGCAGCTCTCCTCTAACGCTGAAATACAGTGCCAGCATTGGGGATAAGCCCAATGACTGATATGGAGATGAAAACCATAATCTTCTGGACAAGAGAGGACAGTGCCAGTGACTGAGTCATCTGCCAACAACTGACTGAGGCCTACGTGTAAACCCTTACACAGTGTGTCTTAGAAAAATTATACATAAATCACTGCTGTCAGGATCAGTTCATTTCAGTAGCAGGAAGGGAGTGGAAAGGACATAGATGAGATAGGTACCTAATACAGAATTTTATACCTCTATTGGTTGCTCTTTGCAAGTCCCTGTGAGCTTTGCTGACGGAAGCTAACCTCAGTCAAAACTGAAGACACAATTTACTCCAAGATGACCTGGTCAGATGAAAACAAACAATATTATCTGAAAGATGCTCTCTAGCATTAACGAACAGGAATGATGATAGCACCAGCTGGGAAAGAGAAAGGGCTGACGGGCTAAGAATTGCACACACAGCTAGTCATGACTTGCTGTATATCATTTATTTCTGTTAACTAGGCTTCCTCACTGCCCAGGACCACGTCTGTTCAGGCAACTTGGTCTTTCAAACTGTAAACTCTATGGGGCAGTGACTGTCATTTACTATAAGTCTATATAGTGCTGAGCACAACGGGATCCTGAACTGGGTTAGTCCTCTAAGTGCTTATAAAAATGTTCAGCAATAAATAACAACAATGAAGTGAAGGCAGAAGCGGCCAGGCAAATAATTTGATAGAAAAACTGTTACAGAACCATTGGCTGTATATAAAATTTTCAACCATGTGTTCTCAGAGTGCTTGTGATGGAAAAAATAATAAATTAAAGTATTGTATTCTGAAAACCAGAAAAAATCATAACCTGATGCAATTCACCAGTCAAAAATAATCAAGATTCACTCTTAGTTCTTTTAGTCCACTGTGGATCTAAATGCTCCATCAAATATTATTGGAGGATTTTAGTAGCAACCTGTGACTACAAAAGTGAAATAATTGCACCATGGTCTTTTCAATCATCATATAAAATCCCCTTAACTCAAACTATTAGAAGAGCCTCCATTTGACACTTGTATAGCATAGAGAGTGTGTCTGGGATGTTTTATGCCTTTCAGTCTCATTAGAAGCTATATTATGGCTAGAGGTAATTAAAGAGGAACACTCTCACTGGGATAAACTTGGAAGAGAAAAGAGTGGACATTATAAAAAAGAAATTAACTTGGACAGCCAACTCTCTTTCCTCTTACCCCGTTAGATATTTGTGCATGGGTGAAAACACACGATCTCCCAGTGTCCAGTTGTTCTATTGCTTAATCCATGGATGAGGTCATAATTCCATGTTGCAATATCACTAGACTGGAAACGAATGGGATTTCACAAAATCAACTGTGTAAAATTCTTCTGCAGCATGAATTAAGAACTTAAAGTGTCCATTTTGCATGGTGCTGTGTGTGTCTGGCAGAATGCCAAGTGCCTTCCAAAATCACTGAAAAATCCTTGCAAAACCAGTTGGTTTTGGCTAGTTTGGGATATGGCAGGAGAATTCCAAGAGATAAAAAACTCTATTAATATATGGAAATTAAAGTCAATTTTGAGTCATATGAAGTGGGAAAATCAGGGAATTGAATCTGGTCTCCCAAGTCCTGGGCTCGTGCCCTAATCACTGGACCATAGCCGTCCATCACTATCGTTTTCCAAAAGCCTACAAAGGAGTGTGTTAAAGTAATAACTGATGTCTAGTCCAAACTAAAAACATCAAGCATATAAAAAGGAGCTCAAATGATCTATCTATTCCTGCAGCTGAGTCTGGAGTTATTGAGTCCCTCAGAAAATAAGCATGTCCCCATGTATCTGGGTAAGACAACACCCCCCTAAAATCTTTTTTTCCAAGACACCTAAGGTGCCAACAACCATAGCGTCGAAGCACTATATTACAAGACTATGGACCCCCAGCATTCTGATATTACCAGGATGGGTTCTCTGAATATGCCTAAAATACCTATAACATTTCATGGAAGTGTTCCTGTTATAAAGCACTTAAACGATCATTATGTATAATTATGGCCTGTGTTATACAGGAGCTTATACTAGATCACCATAATGGTCCCTCCCTTGTCTTAAAAATCTATGAATAATTGCAAAACAAACCTCCAACTTCACACTTATAAAATAATGTAGATTAAATTAACAAGGAAGTCTCATGTAAGAAGATTTCCTTTTAGGAAGAAATTTGAGAGCGTGGCAAGGGGAATTCCTGGCACTCCATGGCAAACTAGTGGGTTGTATTGTTTTACTAAGACACTTTTAAACTTCTCTCACCATGGCAGGTTGTTGAACCACTCAACAGATCCCATATCTTTTTTCAGGAAGGTCAATGGCATGCCCACCTTAAAGTTACTCAGAGATTTAAAACACCATCAGATCAGCTTTTACTCAATTTACACCTCAGACAATGTATGTATATATAAGGTTTCTAACTGAGCAAGACTAGTTTATGGCAGAGAATGAAGATTTTTGTGGTTGAAATAGTGGAAATTCTTGTAGTGTTAGGACAGCAAACACCTCTTTAAAAAATGATAATATATGGATAATAAAATAAAGCACAGCAGGAAGAGAAAAAAATAAATTTCAAAAGAATATTGTACATCTGGGGGCTGAAGCATATAGTTAACACCCTGCTTAAACTTGTAAATGTCTGACTTAGGAGCCTGATATCAGGAAATGACAAGAGTATCTGAAATGTATTTTGAGTCCATCTTAGAAATTCACTACAGCACAAAGCAATGAAGGACAATAAATTTCTTATCCACACAAAAATCAATTAAAAAGCATCCAATTAATTTGAAATCATAAACAGAATGTATTGTCTGTAGGGCCCTGAATTGTGTGTGGGGGATTATCAGAGTTGCAACCACAAACAGAGCCCTGTAGTAATAGGAGAAATATGGGGTCTTGAGCCATAGAGAGGTGAAGATTGAGCTTGTCAGAGAGGTGATGTGTTAGAGCTCTTAGAGAAAAGGAGAATGAAAACCACCACTCAAAAAATGAGTAACCAAATCATAAATCTGTACCACATTTGCTACCCTGCCTTCCAGAAAACATGCAGATTCAGTTCTGGTTAGGAACTTCAAGGGAAGAAAGGAAAGAAGTAAGGAAACAAACAAAAAAAACCCCAGCAACAACAAAAAAGCATGCTGCAAAAGATGAATATGGGTCAAGTTCTGCCTCCACTGAAGTCAAAGGTAAACCTCCCACTGATTTCTATCAGAATTAGGCACCTAAGCATCTTTAAAAATCTTGCCCAAAGTGACTTTATAAAATATGCATAAAAATTAAGAGACATTTTCTCTGTTTAATTATTCTTAGTGCTAATTAATTTGCCAAAAAGTAGCATTTATTCTGGCCCTTGAAGTTTTGGCATCTCCACTGAATTAATTGGAACCGTCAGTTTGAAGATTTATTCGCAATGGCGAGGATCCAATTTAATTTTTTTAATTAAAAAGTTGGTTAAAAATGACTCGTACGATTGAATAGTTGTGATCCCGGCACATGCAGCCAGATGAAGAAAGAATGAAAAGTAGTAAGCAGAGCTAAATGCAAAAACCATCTCTCCACCTAGGTTTTACTGCGATAGCACCTCCATGCTCACATTCACTCCCCACAGCTGAAACCACTAACCCTGCCTCTTGGTGGCAGGGAAGGCAAAGATTTAATTTGGGGGAGGCACTTAGATACTATGGTGATGAAAGCCATATAAGGGATGTAGATAGATGCATCCGGTTTTTGCGTATCTTCCAGGATATACATTCTCTAACTATTTTCATACCCACTATCCTAACTCTATCTCATAAACACTGTATTGGGGCATAGGTGAGTAATGAGTGAAAAAGGAATCACCAGCACCACATTCTGTAGCACCACGGGGGGAAACTCCCACACAGAAGACCTAAATTCTGACTCAGCTAGGTTTGCAAAAGCTAACTGGATCACAATACAAAGGACCACGCAGCCCACTGCACGTCAAACAATCACAGCCCATTGTAATCACAGAATGTCTTGTAATACACAGAATGTAGGATTTAGAATGTGAAATTGCTTAAATTTCAATAACTACACAATGTCTGAGTGGCTTTTGTTCTTTTTCGTTAAACAATAGTGGAGTTACAATACAGTATGTTGTCTTTTAAAAGAAATTAGTATGTTAAATTAGAGATGAGTGCACTTATTTTGCCTAATTCAATCCTCAGTCAAAGACTTTGCGTTCAAAGAAAATTAGCTTCAAGATTCTAGCTTTATTGGATTCACATTCCACTTAAGTAAGATTGCAAACAAACAAACAAACAAAATGGGGCATAATGGAGCAGAGAGCGTGCAGAGTGAAAAACAAATGCAGATAGACTGTAGACAAAGAAGCAGAGAGGGTGAGAAGCATTCTAATAAAAAAAATACAATACATGGACCTGATCCAAATTCCACAGAAGTCAATGGAAAGACACCCTTGACTTGTGTGGTCTTTGCATTAAGCCACATATGAATATAGGACACTGATTTGAACCAGTCAACGTTTTAGGGTTCTTCATTTCCAGAATATAGCTAGAAAAAACTTTCTAAAAGCAACTCAGCTTTTGAAACACATATTCTTAAATTACAGGAAACTTTGCAAATAGTTTACAAAACCTTAAACTCCTATTTTCATTTAAAATGTACTTGAGCAGCACAATCTTCTCATGTGTACCATGAGACAAAAAGTGAAAGGGAACAGAATAGACTAATTTGTTGTTCATTTAAGTTAGTTTTATTTCCCATATAATTTGTTGCTACATATACAGCTTGCTCTTTTTGAACATCTGAATCATTGGACATGAACTTCTCCTATCCCATGATATTATTTGTTGAAATTTGTGCGCTCTCACATTGGAAATAGTAGTAGTTAGAATAATAAAAAATAATACGTGAATATTTTTGCAAATAAACATGGAGAATTGGTTCTGGTATTATTTATTATTTTATACATGATTTATAAATAGCTTTCCAAGTCAATTGCCAGTTTATCCGTGAATTGAAAGCTGCACGAATTATAAAGCACAAACTATTATACATCCAATATTTCATACTTTAAGTTTGTTTAATTTATTATCTACATTTTTGATGGTGTGAGACTCACCTGGAATTCCCCCCCCCCCCCCCCATTGTTCTATAATTGTAAACATTACCTTGTCTCCATGCACTGTTTGTATCCATAAAATTATATACCCTATTCTATTTGTGCCTCTATAAAATATAATGATTTCAAAGCAATTCAGCTATTCAATTAGGAAATAAAAATGATACCATGTGGCTTAGGCTGACTGATCACACATCACAAATAGAAAACAATAAATAACCTAACATTGTGAGCAGTCTATAGGTTGGTATTTGTTCACATACAGCATTTGGTGAACACTTATGCATCCATTGATAAAAGCTTCCATCTGTTAATGAATGATTCTTAATTGGAGAGGGGAAAGCTAAATTTGTCAGATCATTTATTCTCAATTAATAATTTGACCAGCTCTATTGGGAAAGGAAATTTTCCTTAGATTTACATTTAGGTAACAGATTTGATGTATGCCCTTCATGTCATAATTTAGACATTCTTAATATATCTGTTCCTAATGATTGTGCATCTTTGATAAGACGGCACACTGTCCCTGAGCTGTTTATTGACACCAAAACATACATTCCTTTCAATTTCTTCCACAATGCTCACAAGAAAAGATTCAACAATAATAGTTCAATAATAGTTCAAATCCCTCCCAGGATTCCCAGTGTGTTCTGTCTTCCTTATATTATAAGAATGTGGGGCACAGACTGTGTGCATTTTTCACAGCACTAAGCACATCATCAGTGTCACATTTCAGGGTAACTCACTTGTATTCCCCTTCTATAGTTCAGCAAGGGCACCTACTCTTAGGCTCTCAGCTCACCAGCCATCACTTCTTGGGCAAAGACACACATCTCTCTCTCTCCTGACTGGGGTATTTTCAGGTCTGCACAGTTCCCTGCCTACACTGTGAGTTTCCCAGAAAGGCAGATAGCCTCTGAGGAAAGATGAAAGGCAAAGCAAGCCTGCTTAGGTTATCAACAGCACAATTGCCCACAGTTAGGTTACCACACCTCTATAACCAAGCACATTTATTCTCAAGGTAAAATCATTACAGAGGAAACATTAAAAAAAAACCAATAAGAGAACATACACACATACTCACCCTTCCCACCCCCCCATCTCCACAAGGGCTCTGGTCTATGTCAGTCCTTCTAACCCTTCCCTAAGGATTGGGGCCCTCCCCTTGGACAGAAGATCCTGGCTGTATGCTAGATCAGAAAGCAGTCCCTGAGTTAGCTAAAACTCAGGCTATTTATCCAAAAGCCCTTTCTTCATCTGTTGGCCTCTGGAGAATCCAGTTTGAAATAATCTAGGTGAGTCTCCTCAAGAGGTGGTACTTCTACAGAGGTGTTACAGCCAGAGTGAATTTGCCTAATCACGCTCCACTGTTTTTAGTTTCTGGAGGAGCTGTGGTTACCTTCCCCCATGGAATTACACACAATCCCTGGCCCACAAGGATACATGTTAATAAAGTAAGATTTTCCAAAGATATTGCAAGAAATTGCCATACCAGTCAAAACCAGCACTTCATAAAAAATAGCTATGTGACAAATACCAGACTGTTTGTTCGCCATCGTAAAAGAAAATGGTATTGTTTTCCAAAAAATTTACCAGACAGATTTTATGCCTGGAGTATTAATAATAATAGTACCCAACTATTATATAGGATGCTCTTTACAAGGATATGTCATTATCTCCATTTCACAGATGGGGAAACTGAGGCATGTAGCGGTTACGTGACTTGCCCAAGATTGTCAGCAAACCATCGCTGGAGCCTGGAATAAAATCCAGGTAAACCCAGCATTCTAGCCACTAGGCCCCATACTGTGTGTAAGACTACACTACAGCTTTCTGAGGAGCCAGTAAAAGGGAGAGGATTACATCAGGTATACAATAGAACAAATTTTGATTGTGCCTAATGAAAGAACTCCAGCCTGGTTGTGGACTGTCAGCAGCACAAAGTAGTTCTGGGAAACAAGTTATTTCCAAAGGAGGGGCATGCCATTGCATTGATCTAGGAAGGGAACCTGATTTTCATTATATGCCTTGGCAATGCACAACAGCCAAAGAGGGCCACATTTTTGTCTTCCCAGCAAGAGGTTAGGGTCTTGCTGCTCTGCAGCTGATGGGGAAGATGAAAGGAGAGATGGATGCGGGGAGAAAAGAGGTACAAAAGGAACAAGAGACCCTTTCTTAGATCACATAATTAGTCAACATTGGAGAGAGAGGTCCTCGTTCAGTGCTGTAGGTAGAAAAGAGAAAGGAAAAACAGCACTAGAGTAGTTACTCTCACTCTTACTTGTAGCGTTTGGGGATGGGAACCGCATGCTGTTTTTACAGTGCTGGTACAATCCCTGCTCCCACTGAAGTTAATGGGAGTCTCTCCATTGACTTCAATTCAAAGCTCCCGCTTTGTTCTGTCCATTCAACTTCCTGCTTAGCCAAACATTAATCAAAAGGTCCAAAGTTTCTGATTGGCTCACACAAAATTGAAGAGGTTGCTGCAATTGAGATCATTATCAATATATTGCAATACTATGAAGACCTCCAAAGAGATTTATTTGCTGTATTATACACCCTGAATAAACTGTCCATGCTCTATCTATGCATTACACACTTGCTCACATCAATACCTTAATCTTTCTGTTGTTCAGATGATGGATATGGCTTTAGAAAACATGTTCATGGTTGAGGGTATTCCATTTATCGTAACATCTGAAGTGATCCTCCCACGCCCAGACTCCCCCTGCTTTAACTCTGCTAGCTGCCCAGCAAATCAAAGAAATGCTCTGAAGAAAGGGGGAAATCCTCTTAATTCCAAGTAATGGACTTTGTGAAATCAGACCAAATAGCCCATTTTTATTTTTTGAAGGGTGATCTCGAAGGTCCTTGGAAAACAGCTGGCTTGTGTCCCTCTGCCCTTCTCTTCCCTTACCCCAGTGGAGTAGCCTGATGCTTATAAAGCTTAGGATGCAATGGGCTGTGAGAAAGGCCAAGCCAGGGTCAGAAGCAGTCACTGTCTCACTGTCGCAGCACTAATCACTCTCCCCACATCAATCTCCAATCTCTGATGGCAGCATAAATTACAGGCAGTGAATAGAAAAGTTAATTTTTCACGTATCGGTAAATAAAGACCCAATCTATCACTCCCTGTGCAGTACTTCGGAGAGAACGAGAAAAAGAAACACGGATCCATTTCCAGCAGATAAATTACACATATACTTTTTTTTTTTTTTTTTTTTGCTGCAAAGTGATTTCAAGCAATAGGGTATTTCAAAAGTGCATCCAATTGTAATTGACTGTGTAAAGCTCAGATCTGGAGGGAAGGGATAAATTACAATAATACAACAAACGATGGTTAAAAAAGATGCACATTAGAGTTTTGTAGCTCTTTTGTGAATTGCATGATTCCTGTAAGCTTTTGTTTAAAAACAACTACAGTGAGTAGGATAAGTAAAATAAGCCATTGCTGGTTGAGCTACACTCCTGAAATATTTACACCAACCCCAAACATTTTCTTTTCCCTTCCCTTTTCCACCCAGTAAGGACTCACCTTTGAGAAAATCTGGATCAGGTAAGATTACTTGGTTAGCTGAGAATGTGCTTCAAGCTATGTTATCAGCACGAAAAGCAGAAAAATGCACAGGACAGCATCATGACACAAAAGTAGTACTGAGACCACTTTGCCCACTCAACCTAATGGCCTATTAGTGCCAAAACATTATCCATTTCTAATGGTAATCAGCATGTACCTGCTAATTACCCTCACATATGGGTGTCATCTTGGCTTTTGCTACTTGAATTAATTGGAAATATACTGCTTAGATTAGGAGTTGATAAACCTGAGACAGTTCATAAACATTTATTTTTTTCCCATTATATTTATATGTGTCACACAGAGAGAGTGGGGAAGGGGGAGAGATGGAAAAATTGGAGGAGGGATAAAGGAAAGACAGAAAATAGGGGGGAGTTAAAAGGGGAAGAGAGAGAACGAGAGAAGGAGGACATACAGTGGACAGGAAAAGAAAGAGAAGAGGAAAGAGGTGCAGAAAGAATTTTGACTGTGCTGTGCCAAGCATGTCAACTGCCTCCAATTTATCTGCAAACCTCCACATAGAACCCGTAGGTGCTGATAAAGGCATTTGTGAGTCACCATATCTTTTTGTTTAGACCATGAGAAATCAAAATGGCACAGCACCCCAATCTGTTTCATACTCTCCCAGAAACATCAGAAGAGAATCATTGAAAAGAAGTAAATGTAAAATCCCTTCATATAAAGCAAACTGCATCCCTGGATAACTTCACTGCCATGCATGATAGTAACAGCAATCACTGGCCACCTTAGTTTCCTGAAACAAATGCTAAAGGTTTTATTTATGTGGTGTGGCTTAGATGGATTTCCTACTTTGTGTTTAGCCAAGTAGCCCTTGTCAGTATTATTTCTCTGCTCAGAATGGTATGTCCTAAATTTCAAAATCTCTCTGTTTTATGTAAATTAGCCTAATGCTACCTACTCTTCTAAATCTTCATGAGCCCATGCTGAAGGCAAGTAGCCCACAATGAAGTACAACCATTAAGTGGGACACCATGCAAGCATATGAAATACCACTAGGGGAAAAATACCCCAGACACATCTTGAATTGTAATAGACTTGGGAGAAGATGTTATGATTTATACGTTGAGAGTTCATACTAGAAAACCACTGCAAGGAAAAGACAAAATTGCAGATATAATGTACCAAGCACCAGAGTAGTGTTAGCTACGAAGTGTGTTTGGTAACCATGGGTACTAAACATTTTCATGAAGACTTTAGATAATCTAAAAACCATAAACAAATTTTGGAAACAAGGTGGAAGCTTAAATGCAGTATCCATGGCTTACTGATGTTAACAAAATACATTTGTATTTCCTCTGATAGACATTTAAAGGTATTTACATGCAATCCAGTCATCTATTTATTATCTGTTTCTCTTTCCCTTCACCTCCGCCCCTCCACCTCTTGTGCCTGAAGCAAGCTGCAGTCTGGGAGACAGTAAATACCTGGCTTATTATCAACTCTCACCTACCTACACTTTAATTTTAGAAAAAAGGGACAATGGCTGAATTGTGCATGCAACCCAAGCACCAAGGGAAATGAAATGTAAGCAGTCGCTAAGCATTTCAGCATCTGAAGGATGGTAGGGGTATTAACCTGGCAGTAGTAACAAATCACTATAGAAGTTAAAGTGATATATCACAGTTGTAAGTCTTTTGCAATGTTTATAACGTGTTTGTTCTCTCCTGTTCTTTATCTTTCCCCTCAATAAAAAGGACATTTTGCTTTGTAATGACTTGAGCAAGTCAAGTAGAGCTCCCCATCTATATATGGCATGCTAATGTTAAGCTATGCATGTCAATTTTAGCTATATAGCTACCTTAACAAGCCAACTATTTAAGCTGTGTTCCAAATGCTCCAAACCAAAAATAGTCATTCAAATTTAATTAGTACTGCAGCTTCTGAGATGAGAACTCTGTTGTTAAGAGTAAGATGTAGGGTGCTGTTATTTTAAATCAGACAAGACCCTGATGTTTATTCAACATCTTCAGTTCAGACTTTAACACATGACTCTCTCCCATTTTAAACATCTACAATTGTCTTTCATATTTTTGTGCTTTAGGAGAAATAGGAACTTGCGAATCTCATTGGGGATTTTGCTATGAATATAACAAAGAGACACTATAATTCCTGGAAACGTGAGTATGTTAAGCCTTCTCTCTCTTTACCAATAACAACAATGGGAAAATGACTGGTATTAGTGATGGGATGTAGGAATTGGGAAATCATTAAATAAAGAGAGGGAGAGAAACAAAAAATATTATATCTTGAAAACTTTAAAAAGACTATAAAAATTCAAAATGTGATCACCCTTCCTTGCATAGTGTTTAAACTTGAGACAAAATCCTGAGATCTTTATTAAGTCCTTGATCAGGCAAACTATCACTGGCTTCAATAGGAGTTCATCAGACTTGTCTTCACTGCAGCCTTAGCTTGAGGTATAAATAGTAGTGTTGTCCCTAACCCAACTCCTGTCCACACACAAAAAATATCTAGCTTGAGGTCAGCAGTGTTTTAAACCCAAGTTTGCTGGCCCCTCAAGGGATGTGGGTGAAATTTGAGCGCTGCTGACACTTGAGCTAGTAATGCAGCTACAAGCTACAGTTTGAATTACACAAATCATCAACTAATCATCAGCTAATTCAGTCTGCACTCCAGTGTGGCTACTTTCACAGTGCGGCTACTCTCACTCATTCACTAGGCTAGCTTGAGTAGAGTAACTCAAACCCTGAGTGAACGTCAAGCAAAAATTGAGTAAAAACCTGAGGGGTTGATCCTTAGTGAATATAATTCAGGGTTGCTCAGTCTTTAAGGGCAGGTCCTATAGAACATACCAGAAAAGGTCTCCTTTTCTATAACCTAACTGGCATGTGGACATTACACTTCAGCTGATATATAATGGTTATTAAGGAATCTTTTCATTATTTTTTCTCCACATCTAGCTTTAAAATGGAAGAGTATGTAAAATGCAAGATTCAGGGGGAGATATATTTTGACTCATCCTTATACCTAGTGTAGATTTGATTGTTCATTTTGAAACAAAAGCTATTAATAATCTCTGTCAGAATGGACTGCATAGTCATCAACTGCTTACTATTAACATTTTAATTGCCCATTCATTAAAATTTTAATCGCTAAGCTATTAGCACTTAAAATTTTGAAATGTTGAGCATTTATCTACATTCCAGAGATACCGGAAGTGGAAAAACAGAGCTGAGTGGGTCGTTGGGGAGAAATGGGAACTGAACTCAAAGAGGCCTGGAGAAGACCAAAGAGTTGCTTTGAAGTCTGAGGCACTGGCAGAGCCGCACAGATCTCATGAAGAGAGTCTGTGTTGAACAGAGCAAAAGAACAATGCTCCCCTCCTGCAGACGTCAGCAGAGAGGACAATGGCAGGAGCTGGAGAAATCATAAGAGCCAGGTTCCATAAGCAAGAATCACAGTCAGGACCTAGACCAAATGGAGCCCCAGGCGAGGAGCATCTTCACGCATCTTCACCCTTCCTCCCCCCACCCATTTGTTAAACTTTTGAATACCTTATTTTTTATTGCATTTGTAGCCCATTACACAACTTTGATGCATGACCTGCATGCATGATTTATCCCTGTCACATAAGATGATAAATTTGCATACTAGGATCTGTAAATCTGCATTTATTCATGCCATACGTAAGCAAATTAAAAAAAGAGTTTCCTCTAGGCTTATAGAAATGTTTTAAATTTTAAGAATAACTGAAATGTACTAACATCAAGAAATTGAATTCAGTGTTCAGGGAATTTTTATGAGGCTCTGAAATGAAGGAGAGGATTTCACTCTCTCTACCCCACAGCCAGGTTAGATCATAAAAAAATAAAGCAAAACAAAACAATTAAGGTTTACTTCAGCCAAACCTGAATTATATTGCAGAAATAAAATGGCAATTATGCAAGAATACATATGATGATTCACATATTAGCGCTATATTAGATTAAAATGAAAAATATGGGGCCTTTATTACCACTTAACCTGATGGTGCATTCATTATGGGAACCTTTATGTAGTCATAGTGAGAAGAGGATACTTTTAAAAAGTTTATTACAAATAAATATACATTTAATTTCATCTGAGGTGGAGCATAAGTTCCTAAGGAAAAGGACCTTGTAAATTGTAAAAGTGTATCATACTTGTTTGTATAATATGGTGCTATATAAATAATAATATTCAACCCTACCAATTATTTTCCCAGTGAGGGCCTGCTCAACTCCTACAACATACCAAGATTGTGATAACACAAGGAAAAGAAAACCTAGGAGCAAATTTTTCAAAGTGGTCTCACCAGGCAAAGGCCACAAGAAAGCTGGAATTTTCCTATGGCAGCAGCAAGCATTCAGATGCAAAGCACTATACAGCTTGGTGGTGGCCACTGTTTAAAACAATATACAGTATACTTCAGAAGTAATCAGTGCGATAGCCAGAGACAATAAATGGTTTAAACTGTGTCCAAACAAAACAAATCAATCTATTTCCTTTTTTCTTAAATTACTATTTGATGAAAAGGACAGTAAGTCCAATCAGTGAAGATGATTTAGGAGCAAATCTTTTTTTGGGCAAAATGTCTGTTGGCCACAGTGAAGATGGCAATTTACCAAATTAGCAAAGGAACATAATTCATCTTCCTGTCAAACCTTGGTTTGAGTTGCCATGCTTGGGGCTAGCCATACATGTCTCTCTTACTAACACCTCCCAAGGCTCAGACAGTCTGCTGCACTAATATACTCTTTTCCTGACTTTCAGTGTTGGAACACAGATCTTTGTCCCTTCCAGCTAGCACGCTCACCTCCTCCCAGATGGCTATAGATGCACTGTATGTTAAAGGGCTTATATTTTTCTTGGTGCAATTCCAAGAGAGCACATGGGATGTTCATGCAACAGACTGTCAGAAATGCTGGGATTTCTGTTGTTCCCATCAAAATTTTCCAATTTCCCACTTTACATAATTATAAGAAAACATCATTACTCTGCAATATTACATTCTCTGGAAAATATTGTTTAATTTTAGAGAGAAATCTGCCAGGGTATATTTTAAATAAAGGTTTATCCAATATTTCAGTGTTTTGTATTCATTATTCTGCATGTTGTGTAAAATGAGAAAAAATGTAATGACTTTATTAGTCTCTTACATGTGATATTTTACTAGTTGCTGGCAGGAATTCTGACAGGGTGTTCTAGTCTAACACTTGGAGCAAGAGAATGGGAAAGCAAGGCTTGGATAATTTGTCAGGCTTTGGATAACCTCTCTGTGCCTTGAATTACCATTATGTAAAAAATATTTTAATACTTGTAAGGTGCTTTGAGGTCCTCAGCTGAAGATTGCTATAACAGTGCAAAATTCTAATATTAGTAAAATTCAGCAGAAAGGGTTTGGAACGAACCTTCAGCGCTCAACTGACAACATTTTGAGGTGGTCGGACTGCATGTTATCAGGGATGCTACACAGACCTAAGAGTGTTCCACTGTATAGTACCATACAAAGATAATAATTAAATTTTAAATTCTGCCTGCGGGTATAGGTGGCCAATTCCTAATTGGAGTTTTGTACCCATAACTGAGAAGAGAATGTGGCTTTTACTCCGTATTTTACCTCCACATCCTTCCATAAACAGTGTACAAACTGAGACGATACAGGGAAGGAGACACCCAAGGTTCACAACACATATTGTTTAGTCAACATGATCATCTAGTTGCATCAGATTTTAACTTATAGTATGACATTTGTAGTTTGATGAAATGTTAACTTTAGTCAAAAAAAAAAAAAAAAGTGCACTGACACAGATGGTAAGGTTCACCGAGTCATAGGCCAGAAAGTACCATCGTGTTCATTTAGTCTTGTATAACATGCCATAGAACTTCACCAAAATAATTCCTAAATCACATTTTTTAGGATGATAAACATCCAATCTTGATTTAAAAATTGTAAGTTCTGGAGAATCCACCATGACCCTTGCTAAATTGTTCCAATAGTTAATTACTCTCACTGTTAATCTACACCTTATTTTCAGTCTGAATTTGTTCAGCTTTCAGCATTGGATTGTGTTATACCTTTCTCTACTATATTGAAGAACCCGTTATTAAATATTTGTTCCCCAGACAGGTACTGATAAACTGTAATCAAATCATCCCTAACCGCCCCTTTGGGAAGCAGCAGAGTCTTCAGTTAGAGAATGGCCTGGAAAGGCAATCAGACAGTTGATCTGCAGAGACTTTAGAAGACCCTTGGAAGGGAAACACATGTAGTGACCTGGCTGGAAGGCCAAGTCATGAGGATGAAACATGTTGAATCCCAGAAAGTGAGAGGGGCTGCGGCAAGAACAAAAGACAGAAGGGGGCATCAGACTTGGATGGAGCTAATTCCCTGAGAAGCCAGGAGGAAGTGCCCTAGAAATGAGCAGAGCACCTCATTGCAAGCTGATTCTCTCTCTCTCGGCTTTGTTTTTAAGAGACAGAGGCCACTGGGGGTATATTCCTTTATTTTCCCCTCCACCCTCTACGTTTTGCAGCAACTGGGTTATTTCTTACCACATATGCTTATTCTGTGACAACTATGCATATGGCATAGTTAATAAGTTTTTGAGTTTAATGGGTGCTCATTATTTCATAGTGCTATTTTATTTTGGTTTTATTTTTTTTCCATCTGAGATGTCCTCCAATAGTTGCCAGAACAATAAAGAAGGAAATGGTATGGAAATATTTATCCAACATATCAGTTCAGGGACCTATTAAGTTAAAGAAGTTGGCACAGGGATTCCTAGTTTTCCTTTCCCCTTTGTACTCCAGAATAGATACAGTTAAAATCATTGTCTTCTGCTGGTCTCAAACTAGCATCAACGAGTGTACTTGTTTTTTAAAGCAAAACAGGCCCTTGGATCTTGACTGCTTCTATTTATCCTAGTTAATTTTAAAATAACTCTTGCGGGGAGGGAAGGCAAGATCTATTGAAGATTTAGTAATAATTTAGGACATAAATGATCTGATTTACAAACTCATACTGGGAGTTTAAAGACACACTATCAGGAGTTACTAAGCACATTGATGTGCAAGCTAGAAGTTATGACAAATAGTCTTTAAAACTAGTAATATTCATAGTGTCATGCCACCAGAAAAATCAGAAGTTAATTCACACGGTAAATTAATTTAATTTACTGGACGTTGTGTTAAAATGAAATAAAATTCCCCATAGACACCGTCAAATTTTGTAAGGATACATCTGAAAACTATATGCCATTGGCTCCAACTTTTCAGTATGATGCTGAGCTTTAATTTTAAGGTCTATGTCTAAATCAAAAAAGGAAAAAGTCATAGAAGCAGCCTAGAAATATAAAAGTTACTTGAATAAAGTTAGGGAATAAAGCCCCAATTCAGCAGAATACAGAATAATAAATATCTAACATCAAGAATGCACATTATCACATTGACTTCAATAGAGCCACTTGTGTGCTTAAAAATAGACATGTACTTAAATACTTTGCTAAAATGATGACTTAGTGCCCATGTTTCTCAGTACAGCATCAGGAATATAGGCAAGGAAGGAGAAAAAGTTTTTTAAGTAAGACCTACGGCCATGGCAGTGGGTGACATAACCTCCATCTTGTTCTCTCATATATATAGTAGGTCATTTTTGAGGGCTAAAAAAAATACATTTACTTTAAATGTGATGTTAGATTGCTGTTGTCTGAACAATTAGGACCATTAGAGTCCATGATTGGCTCCCATTGATTTCAGAGAGCTTAAGATCCATCCCTAAAAAAGAAAGGAAGATTTGATAAAGAATAATCTCTATGGATCTGGTGAGGATTTAGGACCAGATTCTCAAAGGTATTTGGGTGCTAACTCCCAATGGAATGTAGGTGCCTGGGTATTTTTGAGGATCTGGGCCTCAGTGTCTGATTCCATAGTTAGCAAAAGTGATACCATGTACAGTTTTTTCCTTAACTGCTTTATATATACTCAACATTTATGTTCCAACAAGCGCATATTTAATTGCATGAATCCTGGGCTATTAAAGCGGTCTAGCTATTCCAATTTCACAGGATATTTAAGACAAGCTTCTAAATTGCTTTTACCCCTCCTTTCCTCCTTACAGCATTACGTTGTCAATTTTTAACAATATGTTATTGACATTTTAGCATGAAAATATAATGTTTTTTAAAAGAACAATCATAGACCTAAACATGGTCCTGGTGTAACTTGACTGCAGTCACAGGAGTTAAAGATGGATGCATTTGACTCATTGTGCATGCCAATGGGGAGTTTTCAGAACTAAATATCTCTTCTTGTTACTTTGGAAATAAATTCGAGGAAGAAATGCCCAGTATGAATTAATTACTGCATGTTTACCATTTTACCAGGGGAAACAAATATAGATTAATGTAACTTTCCACTTATTATACTTTCATAACCTGAAAAAAATTGCATAGAAAGACCAATCTATAGTTCCCTTGGCTAATGCACACATGCATATGATAATGCTACTTTCTGACTGAAAAATCAAGCGCTACAAGAGTCAGACAATACAAAAAAAATTTAGACTCATATTTATGTCTGAAAAATATGGTCTCCTTAGGCCATTATATGTTGTTTGTCAATATATAATTAACCTAAAATAACTCAGCAGCTTCAGAAAAAGCAAATTTTCACCACTAAATTATAAACCATTGAGAATTGGATTGGATTGGATTGAATTACGGAGTTACTGGCAGAGCCTTAGTTGCTGACAGAATGCATGGAGCACTGCTGCAGTAATAGATGAATCTAGGAGGTTAACCTAATAGGAAACTTTAGCCTTATTGGTCAACTGTATGGCCGGAACTTTATGAATTTCAATGGTTTTATGTTATGGCTGGAATTAGACGGCACCCTACAGGTTGTTGATGTGATCAGAATTGAGCTCTTTTTGGCTTTCTGTGAGAGATTCTGTATACAGCATACACCAAGTCATCATCAGGCAGTGACAGAGGAGAGTGGACAATGATATTTAGAAATGCATGAGAGAAAGTCCAAGAGCTGAGGGTTCCTTTCGGATACCCACAGCATCAAAGCAGGCAGTTTTCAAAGAGAAGGCTATTAGAAGATACCTCTTCAGCAATGCTCCCAACCAATGAAAATCAAGACTCCTTAAGATATTTCAAGATGGGCACCCAAAAACTTTAGTTACCTGAAATCTTGTCCTGCCCTCTTTTTCTGCCCTTTCTGATGATGTGGTGTTATACGTTATTAGGCAAAGTGAAGTAACGTTATTAGATTTTTAAAATAATTGATACTTTAATTTCCAAAACCAAGATAACGGGAAACATGAGGCAAGTCTAGGTTCAGTCAAGAGTCTGTTTGGTTAAGGTAGTGAAATGGAAGAGACGGTGCTACAGAAAACTATAAGATAACCGTTCCGGTGTCTACTAAAAGGGAAGTTTTATGATTTTTAATGTGGAAAGGTAACTAAGCAAAAAGACACAGCAAAGTGATTTGGGAAGCTACACAGCCTCCTTTAGATATTATCCATAAATAAAAGTGAAGCAGCAGAGTCCGCAAGTTTTAATTCTAATACCAAAAGTTATGGGCAGATCAGACCCACTATTCTCTCACTTTCCCAGTAAAATACTATTTCAATGGATACCATCCAATGGATACAAAAAGCAGACTTTTAATGGAAACTAACATTTTGTGATATTACATCTGCCACTATATTTTTCTGTTATTAACCTATAACGTTTAAGATGAAATTAGTAGCAGACTGATTTAACTTTTATTTAAAGTGAGAATATGCAATTTTAACTCTATTTACTTATTCAGAGCTTTTTAAATTCTGTTCTGCCAGAGAAGAAGTCCGACATTTGGACAAATGTGGTTGTTGACAGAATATTGATAAGCCAATTTTTAATGTATTGAGGTTGTATAGAAGCACCACACTTACGCTGCATATTAATGAGAATCTGCAAGTGTTGAGAGATGATGATGTGTACAGTAAAAGATTTCTTGAGGGGTCAGAGCTCCAAATGGGCTGGTATTATTACAATCAGAACTTCAGAATGGAAATACAAAGGGACTTCCTTAGGGGAAATTAAAAAAACCAGGCAAGAAGCATGTCACAGAAGGGCTGAGATGAACAGGTGGGAAATTTATGTCTCTACACAGACATAGACATAAAATCTACTTCAAATCTGTATGAGAGCACGAGAATTCTTTATGCAAAGCAGAGTTAACACAGCTCAAAAAATGTTAATTTTTCACTTCAAGTTTTCACAGCAAACCATGTAATTGTTAATCAAGTTTCAGCATGCAAACCAGAGTGTCAAAAACTACAAAGCCCTACAAAATATACAGGGCAGAGAGGCAGAAGATTATTGTTCACTTTTGAGGGTATTCAGAAAATGGGCTGCAACAACCACAAAGCCAGAGTTGTGGGTAAGACTTCAGGAGAAGAAACAAATTCCCCTCAACCCATGGATGGATTTTAAAGAATAAAATAGCACTTTATAGTAGCAATGCCCCAACATCAGAAAGCTAAAAAGAGGTTAATTTCAGTTTGGATATGCAATTAAATACTTAGAAGTTCAGATGTTTATAGCCTAGATAAACTACACAAAAGTCTTGGATATGCACAAAATTGTACCGGGATTCTCAAAAGAGCAGACTTTCTTTTGGGATTTAGGTTAGTCTCTTTTCTATTCAAGTGGAAATACTATAAGAACCTGCATTTCTGGCATTTCTGCTTCCAGAGAGGATGAGAAAACAACAACGTATGCAAAAGAAAAAAGGGGGGAGGGGTAGAGAGATTAATGGAATGTTTTAGAACTTTGTAAAAAGTTGGGGGTCAAGACTTTAGGAAGTTTCAGTGGTGCAAGCCACTTTGCCTGCCCATAGTGCAATTACAGTACATATAACTACTACTTATTAATACAGCCCTAGAGCCTTAACTATCCACCTGCCTTCCAGGGAAGGAGTAAGGATCATACTTTGCAGAAACCCAGTGATATTGAAGTAATTCATGCTGCAAGGTAGGAAGTCTCACGCAGAACAAGTGGGAAGTTAAGGCTCCACAACTGTACACTGCAGACCATGATTTCAGCCAATGCATGTGCGCATATATATATATAAATAAATGCAAGTGTTGGAACATAGGGAATTTTTCTACTGTGTATTCTCAGCGTGGCACTTGCAATCATCTATAACTTTCTCACTTCCAAGTCAACTCTTGAAATTTACCGTAAAGGTATTCCTTACTGAGGACTACTGGCAGCCTAAAGGCTAGAGTGCAACTCAGAATATATGCAAGGGAATAACCCTTTTCACATCAGCTCATGCTAGCTGAACCTTTGGTCCAGCTTTCTAAGGAATAAACAGGCATTGCATGCCAGCTTACTCCATCTCTGAGGGAGGTGGGTGGGATCTTGACTTCATTACCCTCCATCTTTCCAATTGCTAACCAAGGCAGCAAGGCTGACAAGAGAGGGGGTTTTGTATTATTTACTGCTTGTATAGGCCAGCAGTAAATTACGACCTTCTCCAGTCCCACTGAAGCAAGGGGGAAACAAGGGAGTTGTCTCTCAGTTACAACAGCTATCAGAGCTACTCTCTGGATGCACCTTATGCAGCACCCCTTGCTGAGGTCTGTGCCCAAAGTCACAATCTAACCTTTAGATTATATTTTCATAGGTTTAGATGCCACATTATTTGTGTGTGCAAAACTGAAGCAACATACCCTCAATACTACCTCAGCCCCACCAAGTTCAAAAATCTAAATTTTTGGCTGAGCCCAAGAACTGTGACGGTTAAGCCCAGAAAGTAAATATTTCAAACAGCTATGAGCATCTAAAAATACATGCTATTATGGCAACCATTTTGCATTCTTAATTACGTTTGTCCCCTGCAAGGGCATGACATTATGTGTGTTATTGTTTCCAGGAAAAATATCATTTACATATAAGAGTATACATAGACAGGCACCAGATTTTTAATTTTCATATGCAAATATTTATGCTTTCAGTGGTTTCAAACTTGTCCATTCTTGGGATAAACACAAGACAAGGTGTCATATATGCCTAATTTAAAACATGAAATTCATGATCAGATTCAAGAGTACAAAATTTGAGAATACAAGCAGATATTCCATTAAGAGAAAGAACCTGTCTCTAAATTATGAATCTGGACTCTGATATACTTACTACTCACATTCAATAGTATGTTACACTGTGAGTAGAACTATTGAACTCAATGGAACCTTTGTGGAGGAAGTTACTACTAAGCTTGTATAAGTGTATCAGAATATGACCATTATTCTGAACTATTCACTCAGCTCCCAAATGCTCACACTCTTTCTCTGCATATATAAAATATGATTACTTGACGTAGCCTAGAGATGTCATTAACATGTATTTGAGATGGTCACATTACTCTTACATAAGCTCTGAAGATCATCCCAGTAAAAAATATGGACATACAATGGGGCTGAACTTCAGTGGAGATAAACTCTCTAAAAGAAGTCTGAATTTGGTTTCATTTGTTCAATCCACAATACTGTCTCAGTTCAAATTTCTCTGCCCCTTAAACCCCATTAATTGGGAACAGGAACTTGAAATATTAAATTGAAAATGAACATTTCAGACATTATGCTCCTAATAAGAGTGCATCAATTTGCACAGCTCTGTGAACCTGTCTGTGGGAATTAATGATGCGTCCCCATATCAGTATGATAGAGAGAGAGAGGGATATGACAAAGTTTACATCTGATACTATTAGGGTCTCTTCAATGACAATCATTAAGTCCATTAATGAGAAAATACTGCCCAGAGGCACTACTGCAGTTAGACATCTTACTTTAAATCTATGCACTCCAGAAACTGTATTCATATAGCAATGAAGTCTCTGAGCTATACAAAGGTTATCAGTCCAATTATCTCACTCAGCAAATGAGGAAAAAGACAGACTTCTTTATACCCTATATGCGGATGGCACTGCACATTCAGGTGTACAGTAGCCTATATGTTTCATCAACCACTGTATTAGAAATACAATGGTTAAAAGTTGCACCTATAATGACTTTATATATATGAGCAGCATACATCCACCCACCTTTAAAAGATCAAACTTAAGTGGAGTAAGATCAGAAATTCATCATACTAATTAGTTTTATTATCTAATAATAGAGTCCTTGACTTGTTAAATTAAAAACCCAGTTTGCTTGAATTCTACACCATATACTCATGTGTAAGGATTTGACTGGAATAAGAGCTATTGAAACATGTAATTTTCTTTCTCCTTAGTTGATGATGCAGTAGCTTCAAAAAGAGACAAATTAATCTTACCCTACAATGATTTTATTATCAGGAAATATTATCAGTTTACTGACCCCTATGAAATTAGTTTCAGTCTAGTGCCTAACAAACAGTGGCCCCTCCACATGCCACAACAGGCACTCATGTTTGTGCTCTCAGGTTAGGTCTCCATTTATGGGGGCATGCAGAGTACAGGCACTACAGGTGTAGCCACAGACCGCAGTGAAAGGCTGTGGCAGTGTGGGGAGACTCTGGCAGGGGGAGCTGCCAAAAAGTCTTCCCTGCTGCTTCCCCACTGCCAAAGATTTTCCCTGCTGTCTCCGCCTGCCGGAGCCTTTTTCCATTGCTGGAGCCTTTCACTGAAGTGGGGAAAGGCTCTAGCAGCTAAGAGGCACTGGGCCACTACACTGCTAAAAGCAGCAATGTAGACATGGGAGACATTGTTTGGGCATATAGAGTGCCCTTGTAGGATATATGACCTTAGGGTTCAGGAACGTAGGGTACTCTACTTTACTAGCCTAAGCTGTGCCTCGCCATCTTCACTGCTATTTATGCCCTTGTTAGCTGGGCATGCAGTGTCTATATGTTACACACCTCTATAAATATAGACCTACTTCAGAATGACCAGTACTGATGAACAAAAGGGGTGGCAAATTTAAAACAGAAAAAGGGAAACTTTTTCATACAATGTGTAAAGAGACTGCAGGCTCATTGCCACAGGAAGACATGAAGGCCAAGAATTTAGCAAGATTTAAAAAAAGGTTTGGCATTTATATGAATAACAAGAATATCAAGAGTCTGAATAGTTAACACTAACAAACATTTTGGAATTGATATTCAACTTCATGCTTTAGAAGACCTAAAGTGCGGGGCAGATCAACCTACTTCTGCCTACTGTGGGATTCATACATCTTCCTCTGACATATTTGGTGTGTCCAGTGTCAGAGGCCAGATACTGGACTAGATGTGCCTTGAGTCTAATCCTGTCTGCAAATTCCTCTGTGGATGTAGACACGGTTATTTTGGTTTAAAAGGAGTTATTTCCATTTAACGTAATCCTGTAAAAACAATGAATTAAACTAAATTGAAATACAATTTTTCAAACCAAAAGAAGAGTGTCTACACACAAACTTGTTAAGATCAATTTTAAGAAACCACATTTAGTTCGAGTGGTGCAAATTTTTGTGTAGGTGTGGCTTCTAATATGGACTCTCACAGTGGCTTTGGACAAGTCACTAATAATAATAGTCTGTTGCTCAGTTTCTCCATCTGTGAAGAACCTTGCTGTAATTTACAGGTTAATTAAGTGCCTGGAAGTGAAACACAATGTGTAAGTATCATGAATTATTACTGGTAATTGGAAAGGAAAATAAGCACGAATATTTAACTTTGAAGTTTTTATAACCTATTGCGAGTTTTACATTTTAAAAAGGAATTCTGCACATTTGCAAAATGGGTAGAATTTATTTAATGGACACTAAAATCTTTTCTGAGCAACTCCTTATGAAATGTCTCTTTTTTTAAAATGCAAAACGAGGTTGAGGCATACAAGTAGAATGAAACATTTTAAAATCTGAAATCCCTGGTTCCCCCATGAGAAAGATACAAACTCTCATTCCTGGAAATCTAACATGATAATGTGTGCTGCACTCAGACTATGTTTGCCAAATCCTAATCCAGAATGAATATTTGACAGGCAAATTATAGTCCCCTAGTAAGAGGAGGCACATTATAGTGAACCTGATTTCACACAAAAATCTACAAGAAACTAAAGCATGGTAGGGGAAAAATCATCATCTACAGCTGAAATGATAAATGGAGATGAAAGTTTTGTTTGATTTTTAAAGATGATGCTTTAAGGACTGAAAAGCCTTTGCATTCTGCAAAGCGATATGATCCATCTTTGGGATGTATCGAGCACTCAGATAAGGGATTATCAGGTCTTAGAATTTGCTAGGGTCACTATTGCTTATGTATATTAGTGTTTGGAATATTCAAAACTACTCCTCATAGGAAAGTAAATTCAATGAAGCTTTAGGTTTTCCCCATAAGATAATTCATGAACCATTTTATATGTAATATATAGAACAATTGTCTCAAGTGTTTCTTTCTTAAGAGGGCAGTGAGTATTGTATATTTTGTGTTGCATTATCCTGTGCCTAATAGTCTACTAATGGACACCTTGTTGTACTTTATTGTTCTGTCTCCTTGAGACTTGGCATCTCGTTAACAAGACAGCCCCTGTGAAATAACAGAGACATTTTTAATTCTCTTGGGGCAATGCCTCTGCTATTGCTCCATGGCTCTGCTGAGTCAGTGCCTCTGCAAATCACACACAGGGTGTGCTGCCTTCAAAAAGGCTGACTTGGCAAGACAGGAAAGCAGCCTGGGCTAGCAGCTTTAAGAAAATGTTTGAAAAATAATTAATCATCGAAAATTTACCAAAGGGTGGGGGGAGGGGGAGTTGGGGGAGACAAGACAGTAGTACAATGTAAGTAAAGGGACAGCTGGGAAAGAGGATGAGAGGAGAGGAGAAGAAATAGAATGACAAAGATGGGTAAGAGAAGGGAAGGAAAGGGAGTGGAGAGCAGAGGGACAAATGCAAGGATAATTACTCTTTCTTCCATCTCCATTAATACATAGTCTAATATCTCTCTCTCTCTCTCTCTCTCTCACACACACACACACACACACAAATCATGTCACCTACCAATGAAATGCAGCCACTTCTAAAGTGAAACTTGTCAGCTGTCTAAAAGGGTATAATATTAATCAACAGCTTGTTGAAGATTAGGTATTCCCGTTAATTCTCTCAAGAGCAAGGAATTAGACACAAATTAAAAGTAAAAAAGAAACTGATAAAAGCACATACTTTTTGGCCCAATGAATAATTTATCTGTGGAACTCATTGCCACAAAACATTATTGAGGTAAATTGCTTAATAGAATTATTTAAAAAGGATTAGATATGTATATGAACAAGAATATCCGCAAATACTTTACAGATGGGAACATTTAAAAAAAATAATTGTCACCCACTAAAACATTTTTTCAGTAACCATATTAGAGTTTTCCTTGAGGTCTCCCATCCGAGTAAAAACTGGAAATGTTTCTTGCTTGTCAGATATGGTACCTTCTGAAATCCTCCTGCAATTTAACAGTTTCTCTTTTGCATTCAAAACCCTCCTTAAAACACATTTCTTCCTTGGAAACCCTTTCAAGTGACGATCTCCCTAAATTAAATGTACCCCTTTGAGAATAAACCTTCATTTTGCCTTTCATGTCTCTGAACTATGTTAGCTGTGCTAGATCTAGAACACAAACAATTAAATACAGGGATTACATATCCCTGCCTGTATGTACAACCCTGAACACACTGGTGGCGCTCAATAAATTTGATCATTCCTCTCATGTGTTCATTTGCCTCATTAAATTGGCATTTTTTTCTTTTGAAGCAAGGTAGATATCATCAGTCATGGTTATTTTCTTTTTTAAATTGCATAATGTACAGGAAGGTGAGAACCTAATACACATCTCTGTACTTTTCATCTTTCAGAGAATCCCCTCGAGAGGAGGAATGATGGGTGGCTTGGAATGGGTGGCAGTTGTAGCTCCGACCCTAGAACCACAGGAAGTCCATATGTCCAAAGAGAATCCAGGCCTTGTTACCATGGAATTCAGAACATCTGTGTACAGCATTTGGTTCCCTCAATATTTCTGTAGATCATCAATCCTTTCTAGCAGCATGGCTGGTTCCTTTAGATTAAAAGCTGAAGTTCTAAGTGAATGCTGCAGGAGACAACATGAACTTTCAGGGGGAATTATAGTAGTGTAGTTGAGGGTAAACATTCAGATAGTTTACCCACTTCTCATTTGGTGAATATGGAGTTGAGGTTGGTTTACTCACTTTTTTTTTTTTTTTTTAAATATCACTACATCTCTAAATTGCAGCCCAAATTGTGTGGATATACAAGAGGAGTAAGCGGAATCTCTCTCTCTTCCTAAATCATATGGAGTTGCATTGGAGGGGCTGCTCTCACTCAGCTTACAGGATGGAAGAGGGAGGAAGTATGTTTCACAACTTTCACTAACCTCTTCACACGGCTGGACTTGGCCTTCTCTAATGCACCATTTGTTCCAGGGTGGCATGGGACCCTCAGAGTATGACCGGTAGATCAAGCATTATTTATTTGGTGTATTGTTGCAAATCTTGCTTTCGGTGTCTCAAAGGTATTTTTAAAATCTGTTGGTATTGCTCCAGGTCTCTCACATATTCACATATCAATGCTGATGAATTCAAGCAGTGATAAGCTGCCCATTCTGTCCGACTCTACAGTCTCCCTTTCCACCCCCAGTTCTTCCTAACTCCCCAAAGAGAAAGATAAGGAATGTTCCCTGGTGAATTTCCTTTAAAACCAGCATTGTTCTTCCAAGAAAGGGTGGGTTTATTGGTTCCCTGAACAATTAAAACCTACTCTGAAAATTTCAGAAACAGAAATCAACGTGTTTGAAACTGATGCAACTTCCATGCTGCATTCCATAACAATGTCAATAAATTGTAACATGAAAGATATACAGAGGCTGAATACAAACTCAAACATCACTGAACTATTTGCATATATAAATATGCACACACACACACACACTCTTTTACCTTTCTCTTCCTACTATTCTGCTTGTGCTCTAATAATTGAAACCTGTATGGTCTTCAGTGCGTGAACACCTACCTGAAGCAAGTTACAAAACTTTACCAATTATACCCAGTTACACCACCATTTATTTAATCATTGCTTCTGAGAACCTCAGAACCAAAATCAGAAATAAGGTATAATTGATGCATTTTTCCCCACTTATAAATCACTCAATTGCTATTCAACATAAAATGGAACAGTCACCTAGACAAACCTACCAGCTACCGAATATACCTTTAGTGAAGACTGATCTTATGATCTGCAGGGCTCCATGCTTGAGCATAGTCCAAAACTTCCAGAAGTTTCAACTCGGGTTCTGATGACAGAGAATGTTGGGGAGGGAAGAGTAGAGAGGAGTTGGGAGTCTGGTGGCAAACTGTCCTCCATCAAGGTCCCATTTGTCAGTCCCTGAGTTGGAAGGCTTACATTGCATATAAGCAGATGCAAGTGGATTCTTGCTTTGCCTAAGTTTAAGGTTGGCATTCACCTATAAACTTCACTTTTGTGAAATTTTGCAAAAATAAAATATCCTATGATGCACAGTCCATGCTACTAGTTCACCAGGGATTCAGAAACCTGTAGAGCGATAAAGGTTGCACTTGCAAACTGCTTTAGATAAGGGTCATTCAAAATGTTTGCTCACACTTAAACCAGAACTTGAAATTTCCAGAAAGGTGGACTATTTTTTCCTTCCTGTTGTTATTGACATTTACTCATCTGATGCACATTCTGGCTCCAATCAGGGCTAAAACTGGAAGCTTCAAAATAAAATGACAAAGGCAGTTATGGCATTATTTCCAGGAAATTCCAGAGATCTCATGAATCCCTAACAATAATTTCAACTGATTTTTCTTAAAGCTTTTTCTGTGGCACTATTTATAAAGCAACTTGAAAATTTCAGTCTCATCCCAATAACCAACTGAAAAAAGCAAAGTAATATTTTAGGTAGACCTCAGGTATGAAGTCTTTATTCTTTTCAAATAAAACATAAAATATAACATAACTGTGAATGGTAGTTTAGCAGGAAAGTACATTAACTCTCATAATATTTCACATCTGTTTAAGTTGACCTGGCTGAATTGCTAGAGTCAGAAATGAAAGCAAGAAATAAAAATTAGTTGATCATGAATTGAATATATTCTGGGTGATATAAATTACTCTTTATGCATGGGTTCACCAATCAGTTCTTTTTAAACTACGTAACACCTGGTAACACTGCTAACACCTAAGTTAATTACAGATTCCAACATGCAATCAAATATGATTAAGTTGCAGTTCTTGAAACTGATCAGATGGTTCATATTGAAGGAAGACAGCTTAAAACAGACATTAAAAGGTGGTGGTAATTAAGCAAGCTACAAAGTTCTACTATTTTCTCAGCTTTAGAATTACAAGGACAAATTCTCCTTTCAGCATCCCATGCAATCAAAGGGGTTGCACTGGTAGAACTCAAAGGCGAACTGTGAGGAATTCTGTAATGACATCATTTATACTCAAGGAACATAAGCCGAATGTTCTCAAGACAAGAATGAAGCTTGGGTAAGGCCCATCCCACTTTTTTCTTACTGAACTTTTTATGGAACCCCCCCAGAGCACAAAGGCTGGTGAGTATGCCCCTCATAGTTTGGTTCTTTCAAAAGACATTGACGACAGTAAAGAACTTGAGCAAACTACAATATTCCAAAGAAAAGAGACTGAAGAAAGCAGCTCAGGGAGCAGCACTCTACCTGCAAAAGAAGAGATAAAGAATGGGGAAAACAGAAGGGAAATGGGGGTACAAGACATCTACGGAGCAATTTGGGAAGTCGCTTTCCATAATTCTATATAGTAAATGTTCTATCAACAAGAATATAAAATTCTCTCTCATCCTCCTTTGTCTTCCCTCTCAGTCAGACACCCATTATCTCCAATCTTGTTTGAAGTAACTCTTCTTCCTCCCTGACAGCCACATTGCCCCTATCCAGTCCATTCATAATGTTGGTGATAAGTTTTCACTTCCTTCCAACCACATCATCCCTCCTCTCCTTGAACTCCTTCAGTGGCTTCACATTTTTCACCGCATCAAAATCAAGAATCTCGTCGTCACCTTCAAGTCCCTTCATCACCCTGACCCTCCCTACAGATTAGCTTTTTGTCTCTTTACTTCATCACTCTTCGCCCATCAGCACTGCCACTTAGACCGGATCTCCCACAAAGAGAGCCCTACTTTCTTCCACGCAGTCCCTCATGTGTGAAATGCCCATCCTGGAGCTGATTCAGGACGACACTACCCTTGCCTCCTTCAGCTACCTCCACAGAATGCCTTTCTGCAGTGACACCTACAGACAAGTACTGCCAGCCCTACTGGTGGCTAAATTAAAAGGCAGTGGGGGGGCAATGAACATTTATTTTTAAAAGATTTAAATGATCGTGAACTCTCAGTTTCTGCGCAGCCAGCTAGCCTATGTAACTGTGCTATCATAACCATTACCCTTGTACTTCTTCCCTGTTTGTTTCACTCATTCATTGCATCTTGTTTCAAAATACACTGAAAGCTCTTTGGGGCAGGGATGCGATTGTACAATGACTAGCAATGTAAGGTGTCTGATTCTGATTGAGGTTTCTATGCAGAATTACTATGCAAATAATATATCTATTTGACATAGTAAGCAAGATAGCCTATCATTATGAGCACTGCATACATGATAAAAACTGAGCACTTAAAGAAAAAAGGGAAATTAGTTTTATACTTGGTCAAAATGCAGGCAAAAGTCTTCATTTTCTGCCCTCTACGTAATAAAAAACAGTATGCTACCTCACTGAATTCATATCTGAAATGAGAGCAGATGCAGTTTAAAATTAAGAGCTGAGAGATGTTAAAATAATAATGAAAAGCTCTCTTTTTATGAGTCATTCTAGCTAGGAGCCAGACACTCAGGAAGCAACAGCAACCAACTCTTGTTTTGCTCGGTAATATGTTTTCCCACTTGTAGCACATTATTTGTTAATCAGTTTGCTATTAATGAGTCCCACAGCGGAACACTTCAGATGAAGAAAGTAGGGATAAGCTGTGGGTGGATAGACAGAGCCTGTATGTGCCTGATCAAAAAATGGCATCATTCATAATGGGGATTTCATGTGCAATATTAATGGCAGTCTCATATCTATCTTAAAAAATTTCAACCACAGGCCCCCAGGTACAACCAGCATAAGTACTAGTACCAAATCAAAAGAGTTTTATATTTCATATTACTATAAACAAGAGCCCAATCCTGTGAAGTGCAAAGCACTCTCAGCAACCATTTATTTCAATGGGACAACTTGCATGAATAAGCACCATTCCTGTAAGAAAGGGTTTGCAGGATCAGATGCTTAATGTAATTGATGTGCTGGAGGGATGTTTTAGAAAGCTCCCAGGGGCCCCTTATTAAAACTTATCCATCAAATTGAAGGGAAGATTGGGATGATTTCCTGGCTTCTGATGGAATCAAATCCCTTTGGATATTGCTAAATCATCCCAGCTAGAAAGGATTGTATCTCTGACACTTATAAAACTACTACTGAAGAGCATATTGTTTGGCTTTAGAATGGCCTGATTGCACTAAATGGCTGATATTTAAAAAGGATTTCCCGGGGAAAGATAGTCCTGAATCATACTACACCGTCTTCGACACCACACCTGTTCAAATGGCACAAAGTACGTCATGTCTTGTACTATTAATATACTGCTTAGTATGTTTTAATAAAAAGTTCAGTGTAAATTAGTTACCTCCTTCCTTGATTATTGTTGTAAGAGGGTGGTCTGCCCCACTGCATAATTTTCCCCAACTCTGTACTCCCATATCACTCCTCTTCTACCACTTCCTCTATCCATTCAATCTCTCTTACTCTCATAGACCTTCACTCCCATCACACCAATTCTGCACACTTCCCTGCCCTCAAACAATAAAAAAAATCCATCAGAACTATCACGGTATCTGCATAAAGAAACTCAGACTGCTAAGTCTTACTTCTGTAACTTTTTCTGCCATTTCTTCTCTCATTGTCTGTGGATCACTCTTTTAGCACCTCATCTACATAGTGATTGTAAATGCTTCAGGATAGGGAATGTGTTTTTTTCTAGGTCTTGTAATAAAAATTAATATATACACAACAGAATGGTATAGAAATGGACCTGAAAATGCAGATATATAAAAAAAAAACACCAAAGAAGTGGTTGACCACAGCATTTCAGACCGAGTTTGGTTTGATTTTGGAGAGAAAGTTGAAGATTTGTTTTCCCTCCTTTATCTTTTTTAATTGGAACTGTGTCCTCTATCCCTTCTCATACAACGTCTATACTTTCAGAACAGCTGTGGCTGTACTTGTTCTTTTAATGTTTACTTCTGCAAAGCTTGCTTTTTTTTTTTTTTTTTTTTTTTTTTAAACACAAGAGACAGAGTGAAGGATATGAGGTTTGAGGCCAGAATTTACAGATTTCGTTTTTTAATTGGGTGCATTGTGGTGTTGCATAACTTTACTACTTAAGAAATGGGATTCACTGTCAATGTTAGATGTCTGAAGCACTGTAAATGGTGGAAAGAGAACAGACCGAAAATGTCCTATTCAGTGATCTATTTTCTATATGTGCCTTCTCTCACAATAAACAGCTCATCAAGCAGAATGTTGCCATGGAGCAAGGCATATATAATAGGAAACTGAGGTAATCTCCAAGATAGCCTCCTACTCCTAATGAAATTGATGCTACAACAACAAGATGCTTCTTACTTGCACAGAAATAGTTCTCAAGCTATTCATAGTCCCACTCAAAAGTTGTAACCACCTATCCAATGAACCATCATTTGAGGACAAAATGGACCATACTTATTCTTTATGTAAATTAATACATTTTCTTGGACTTACACAAGGAATTCACTCAGCCCAATGGGTTATTGCTTTAAAATTATTATTTCTTAGGAATTGTAGCTACAGCAGCAGCAGCACCGCTGTTATTGACACACTAGATGGAGGTTTAACAAAGACACATACAAGTCTTTGTTTGTTTTTCTCATTCCGTGTAACTCATGTCTTCCCTAGCATTTGCTGAGCTGTGACAACTTCTCTAGTACAGAGGTTCTCAAACTGTGATATGCGATTTCTAAGGGGTACGTGAGAGAAATTGTGTAATGGTGGATTATATTAATTATTTTATTTATTGCATTTTCATAATAGGTTTCTTAGACGAAGCTTTAAAACTTTGTGGGAATTTCTTATATAAAATATGGTACTTAATTTCCTTTAAGATGTACCAATGAGAACACAGATACAGACACTCACCTCTAATCACCCTATGGTGTGGGTTCAGTTGCCTAGCAACTGTCCAGTCTGACTAAGCTCAAAACTTGGTCAGTTTTTTTTTTCAGTTGAATACATTGCACTATAACTGCCTATGTATGTAACAGTGAAATATGGACAGATGGCTAAAGATAGGCAGCCTTAAGAAGAACGCACAAAGCATCAAGGATGAGAAGGATAGGGATACATGAGCAGCTGGTGGATCTGGAAGAGGGTACACAATAAGAAAAGTTGGGTTTTCTTCTGCTCTAGAACACACTCGGGCTGTCTCTGGGTGAGGTATCTCTAAGGAATACACTCTGGGGCTATAAGAACCTGATTTTTTAAGATATTTGTTTCTATGCCATTTGCAATTGAAGAAACACTAGGGGAAGAGATTAGAGGGCTATGGGGAATGACAAATGAAGAGAGAACCTTTTACATCTAGGTCACCATTACAAATCTAGACAGGACAGCACTGACTAAAGGATATTATCTGAAAACTGTTTGGGAATGATGATCTTTGTGAAGTGCTCTGATGTCACAATCTATTCCTAATGAACAGGTGTGCACATCACAATTGGCAGCCTTGTATGACAGTCACCAGAAAGGTCAAGGATTGAATGGGAATGAAGAATGACAGTCCTCAACTTTGTGGTTGTGTTTCTTTCCAGTTCTTGAGGGACATTGGCAGGGTAGTAAAGGAAAACTTCAGAAATTGTTTCCTGTGTGGACTAGTTTTGCTAATAAATAAGGGAGACATACATCTTCAGAGCTATCATCCCAGGATTTACCATGAGCTTAAATTCATGTTTTGAAAACTAAAGTAACAAGCCATGACTTGTAGCTTTACATTTCTTTTATCTGCCAATTATGGTAAAATATTTTGGTCTTGTGGCTTGTTTATAGCAAATGATGATTAATTTGTATTAAAGAGTTATTCATTTATACATTTTGTAATCATTACACAGGAATTCACATTTTTTTGCTATCGTCTTCAGATACATTTTTTCTTTATGTCTTTATATTATTTTTGGTGCGTAAGTGCCAAGTTACAATCTGTGTTTAAGTTTTACTACTTAACTGTGAACCTGGATTTATGTAGCAACTCTATCATATGTCATTAATAAGTAGAAATCATAAAGCAACCAGAATGCTCCTTTAGCTGTTACCTGAGAGAATGGCTGCTATTCTAAAACAATCCTTTGCTACAATGGTGCTAATTTAGGCATGTATATTCCAGTTTTGCTTGGAACAACATTAGGATCTCTCTCTGCTAGCTATGTCTTTGGTTAAACATACATCTAGTTGAGATTTCAGGATAGTAAGGACTGTAAATTAATCAGATGGCCATTAATTATTTAAAACGTGCCTCTTGATGTTTAACACTATACAAATGAATGATACAGATTACGTTATTCTAGTTAAGACTCAAAAAACAATGTTTTTGCAATCAGCTAATAGCCACTGTTTAACAAATAAATTTGGCGGCAAATTGGTGTTTAATTATACATGAACTGTCGTATTAAAATCAAACAAATCCTCATTTAAGAAAAATGCCTGATCTCACTTGCATTGGTGTTACTCCATAATTTCAGTAGTGTTATTCCAGTTGCACACTAGAATCATATCAGGATCAGGGCTAATGAATTTGAAGTGTGACCAAACAATTTTAAACTTTCTTAAAATAGTATCATTTAAAAACATTTTAAGCATAATATGCAGCAAAACATGATTTCCATACTGGACATTGTTTGCACATTGTAACCTGATAAATATTCAGAGCCAGGCCAAAATTTAATTTTTACTAATTTCCTTTATTCTCTCCCTTTTCATTTATATGAATACATCACCATTTTGAACAAAAAAGTGCATTAAATGTCTTCAGAGAGAATTTGATTTTACAATTTGCCTACAAATAGCTAGCACTCAGATATCATCTGAGCACAGTACAGGAAAGCAGATGAAATAAACTGAAGCACAACCTTTATAAGCAGATCTCCCCCATCCTGCCTAAATTGGGGCAAGGATGTGCTGTGTCCATGCTGTCATCTTCCCAAGGAACCCATGAATACCCCTGCGAGAGCGCAGTGAGGTTTTGTGGGTGGGAGCAGGAGGAGATAAAAAAAAAGAGACTGGCTGATCTTCGGCACGCCACTTCCTGCTTTAGGGAAAGAGAGGAAGGATGTTCTTGTGATTAAGGCACTAGACTGGGAATAAGGAGATCAGAGTTCAAGTCTCAACTCTATGTGACATTAGGAAAATCACATAACCACTCTGTGCCGTATTGTCCCCATTTTACAGATGAGGAACTAATACTTCCTTTCTCCAACCTTTGAGTGACTTGTCTATTTAGACTGGAGCAGGGACTCTCTCTTATGATGCACAATGGGTCTCTGATATCATTTGGGGTTTCTAGGTGCTACAGAAAAAAATAATGTGGAAAATCTGAAAGGGAATTACAATGCGAGGAGATGCAGTTACTTCCTCTGAGTAGCCTCTGCTAACGACTAACCTCAGGAAGACCTAGTCAGTGGAATCATGCCTCTTAGTGGAGTCAAGCTCCTGGGGCAAAGAAGGGGACAGATCCACAGAGCAGCATGGAGGCAGGAAATGTCCTGTCTCCATCAACCTGGGATCAGTCCATCCCCTCAAAATTCTACAGCTCCCAGAACTCCATAAGAGCTTTCCTGCCTTCTGATCCCTCCTGTAGATTTCCTTGCACTAGGGAGTGATCTGTTCCCACAGGTTTGAAAAAAAGCCCCAAACTCCGTGATAAATAGGAAATTGTAACTGTGTCACATCATGTCCCTATAAAGCAGACCTACAAGTCAATATACTTTTTTGACAGTGAAGGTTGTTTTATTTATGTAATAACATGATCGTGATTGCAATAGAAATTAATGCATCCCCCCACCTCTCCACGGATAGCTAGGGAAATACATTACTGAATTATTCCATTGTGACAAAATATACCCCTCTGTTCACACCCACACATTACTGTAATAATTTTTGTACAAGGCATGTCTTGTGAGTTATTTAAAAACTAATAATTTGCTGATCAATAATATCATGGCAAAATGCATATAGCAGTGTTATATGGAAAGTTATAAACACAAGCTGAGATCATGACTAAAAATATGTTTTCCAGAGAAGTGTCCAAACCAGGTCCTCAGAGAAAAGGGGCAAGCTGACAGCTCAGCCAGGATAAACAAGGCTGATGGGCCTTTACCTGCTAAGTGACCATTCTTTGGCAGGAAAGGGGGCAGGACAAAAAATATCTACATCTTAACAAAGAAACATCATGGAGTTCCCTTCCACACAGACTGCCTGTCGCCTTGCTCCCAACTGGAAGTGCTTCTCAAAATGGAGACAGGACTATAAAAAGAAGGAGCAGAAACCCCAAGACACTCCTTTTTCTGTCCCTCCCCATCATATTCCCTGCAACTGAAGCAACAATGGAAGCATTTGCTGAACTCTGGGAGGAGTCCTAACCTACAGAGATTGGTCAGTCAGACTGCTTAAAGCATGTGTGAGAAATTTAGCTTGGATCTGATACAGTTTAAGTTAGGTGTTAGTAAATGTCTTATCTTTGTTTTTCTTGTAACCATTTCCAATTTTTATGCCTCATTACTTGTACTCACTGACAATCTCTCTCTTTGTGGTTAATAAACTTGTTCTACTGTTTTATCTAATCCAGTGTGTTTAAATTGAAGTGTCTGTGAAACTACATTTGGGCATGCATATTATTCCTTTAAAAAAATATGGACCTTGTATAACTTGTATTGTCCAGGAGAGGGCTGGGCAGCACAGGACATACATTTCTGGGGGGAAAAAAAATCTATGAGGGGGGTATGTTGGGGTCCCCCTGCAGTATAACCAAGGCTGATGTGAGCTAGAGTGTAAATCAAGTATGGCTGGCAGACTGCGGTTACACACAAACACTCAGCATGCAGCTTGCATGGTGGAAGGCTGTTTGGACGGGACCTCGAGAGGTCTTCTAGTCCTGTCCCCTGCATTCAAGGCAGGACTAAGTATTACCTAGATCATCCCTGAGAGCTGTTTGTCTAACCTGATCTTAACAATCTCCAATGACTGAGTTTCCACAACCTCCCAAGGCAATTTATCGTCCAAGACAAAACTGGCTCGCTTTCAATCTGTGTCATAGCCAGCAGTTTACAGACAAAGCCCTTGTTTTCAGTTTTTATTTTGTTTAAAATTTTGCAGGAATTTATCAGTGTTTACTACAAAAATTAAAAAATGGGTGAAAAATCAGTGCAAAAATATAGCTTCACAGTTTTCTGAGAAAATACTGCGGTTAATATTGAAGCATAGGAGGAAACTAAAAAATAGAGAAAAGTAAGAATAGTGAAAGTAAAGGCAGTTTAATCCTGTGGTTTATTTAATAAACTGTACATTAACAGTATCTACATATGTGCGTATGTATCTTCCACTCCATTGCCTTGTTTTAATAGACAGCCTCACATTTACACTAGGGATGTAAAAATTAGTTTAATCAAAAATCCATTTAAATGTTCTAAAATAGAACATTTAAATGGTTAAATGCTGGGGGGGGGGGGGGGGCGGGGGGAAGCCGCAGTTGGGCAGCTCTTGCTGGCGGGGAAGCACGGAGCCCAGCGCTGTGGGCAGTCGCAGCTGGGCTCGCATCCCACCCCCACTTGCTGGGCTCCACCCCTCCCCCTTCTTGCGGGGAGCCAGCCCAGTCAGCTGCCACTCCCTTCCGCCACCCCCAGTTTAAAGGGCTCATTATCCTTTAAACGGTTAAACGGTTAACCTTTTACATCCCTAATTTACACTTCATCTATCATTATTAATATACACATATCTACTTAATGTAATGTATTGGATTTTCTTAATATAATCAGTATTTTCATGTATTTGAATAGTCCAAAATTCAGATGAAAATCAGTACAAATTGAATAATAGATTCAAACTGTGAAGCTATATTTTTGCACTGATTTTTCACCCATTTTTTAATTTTTGTAGTAAACACTGATAAATTCCTGCAAAATTTTAAACAAAATAAAAACTGAAAATGAAGGGCCTTATTCACAGATTATGCCCGTGTTTTCTTTTTAAAGTACCAGTGCAATCCTTCTGAGATTCCATGTCAAAAATTTTCCTTCTATAGCTGACCAATTTGCCAAATAGGAACATAAGAAAGATTTAGAATATAAAACAAATCCTGACAATTCTTGTTTCCTTAATAAAAATCTTATTATTCATGTACTTCTGGGAAGGCATTCAATTTTGTTTTTGTTTTTTTTATTTTGTTATTTTGTTTGGTGATTGCAAATGAATCTCGTTCATAAGATTTTTAGGTTCATGATTACATTTATGGGAACAGAGCATTCAAATCACATGGGGCCTTGAAAGAATCTCAGACTGCACATATGTATTGCTTTGCTCAGAGCCCCTTGATTTCTTGAGTTTTGAGGTCGAGGCAAAAGCATGAGCCTCAATTTAGCAAAGGAAACCCAATATTTGAACTAACTTCTCCTCTGTTATACCAATTCACGACTGAACTCAGTAAAGTTGCACCAATGTAACAGAGGAGAATAAATTATTTTGTATGAGGTAGCTGGATGAAAATAGGGGAACTGAAAATAAATATATATAAGACTGAGAGAAACTAATGGAGAAATGGTTCAAAATAGCACCCTTCAAATTCCTGGGCCTCATCGGTGAGCAGAAGCCCCAGTGGGGTACTTGAGACATTCACACATGGAAGGCTTGTGTGATCCAGTTTTCTTTCTATTTTTTACATACAATGAAAATGATCAAATCTATTTTGCATTTGATTTCTTCTTTGTGGACAGCTGAGAAGGTGTTAAAGGAGTTGTACCATAATCTATGCTCAACCCTCCATTCCTTAGGTCAAAAAATCTCTCTTAGAATTCCATGGGACTTCACTGGATGCCATTAGCACACATCCAAGAACAAAGTCTGGTCCTAATTTTATTTATTGTTGTCACTCACATTCTTTCTACTGTTGCATTTACTTGTGCAATGATCTGAGAACTAGGATCCCTTTATGACAGTGCAAAGCATTAGCGCTAGACCACAGAGCTGACCAAAACTATTGGTAAGTGTTACAGATGTGTATACTGCTCTGGACTTTCAATTATGATAAGCCAGGAATGGTGCTGCTGCCTGCCAGCACAACAGTTAAAGTGTTTGTTTTAAAATTGTCAGTACCTTTCACCATTCACAAATCTGGGACTCAAGAGAATTATTTTGCCTGTCCAAGTAGCAACATATTTGCCACTAAAATAGCAAAATTACACAACCACACATTCCACCAAAACTGTGTGTTTAAAAGTTTGAAAATATATTATTTTCACGCCCCAAAAAGCTTCTCATGACGAAATGAGCTTTTAGCATGTAGAAACACTGCTTTTTTGTTTCCAAAAACAAAATATATTTCTTTACACAAAACCAGGTGTGGGAGATATGATTCTTGGCACCAGATCACCTATGAGAATTTGCTTCCCTCACATGCTTATGCTAACAATCTTAACTTTAAAACAAGAAATCAGGTATAAATGGTGAGACCAGAGTCACTGAGGCATCTATTAAATTAATATAAAAAAATGCATATTCTAAACATTTTCTTGACAGCAAGAGGGAATGAATCACTTCAACATAGAAAAGATCTGATGTCACCACAGAAAGTTCCATTCACAAATGAAAAGCCTGATTTTAGCTACTCTCCCATCTCTGGATTATATTAGGCATCAATGCCTAATGTGAGTGGCACATACGCTGACACACCATAGTGGTTTGCGCTTTTATCTGCCCATCTAGCTAGTCTAAAGCACGTCCTTTACACTCTCCACGTCTGGCTGTCTCAGCGGCTGCTATCTATGAATATTTTAATCCTCATCAAAAATAAATCACCGCTACATTGCACTTATAGCTTTGCCAGGCTGCTGGAGACATACATACAAGCTTCCCCTCCCTGTCCAAGACTGACGAATTTAAAGAAACTATTCTAAGGCTGGTACAACTGGACTCATTTACTGCTTGTTTTCGGTTTGGAGAGGGTCATATATAGTTTAAAAGCCGTATAGGAAATTACTCAAGTTTTGTGTAATGACACTACGTTGGTGCATTCATAGCTACAGCTTTTCATCCCTCAACACCTCACAGCTAGATAACAGTGTGCCTATTTTTGACTAAGATAAAATTGAGATGTTAAGATTATAAACTCTTCAGGGCAGGGGCCATATGTTCCCACATCTTTATACAGTACCCAACACAATGGGCTGTACTCTGATTCAGGCCTCTGGGTGATATGCAATATCGTTACATTGTCATTGGTAATAATATGCACTAAAAGTCAAATAACTACTATAGATATTGATACATACACACATATTGCACATAACATTGACATGTATGCATTGAAACAGTTTTTAAATTACGTAACAACATACTTTTTTTTTCTACAGGACCCCTGCTTCACTCAGTGCACAGGACAGACCTGTTCTTGTGTAGTGAAGACTCATTCCTCCCCCCAAGCGTGACCCCTTCTACTTTGTCTTCTTCACCTGTCCTTGTCCCGGTCTGTCTCTTTCCTGTCCCTAGCTCCTTGTCCCAGTCCCAAATTTTCTCATTGAACCAGTTCCTGTTTTTACTCTTCAAGCTTCTCATTCAAGTCCCAACCTCCTTGCCCAGCAAGTCCTAGTCTCATCTTGTCCCATCCCACTCATTCCCACCATTGCAATATCCTAGTCCCAGTCCATTCCCTATCCCCAGGACTCCTTGCCCAGCCTGTCATAGTTACCCTTACCTGGCTACTCATCTGATCTCTCCTCCACCCACCCATGTTCACCATCTTGACTGGTTCCCAGTTCCAGTCTCCCGCCCCAAGCTGTTGTCCAATCTCAGTCTCATCCTGCTCCCCAGTTCCTTGACCCAATCTCTTTGCCCAGGCAGTCCCAGCTTTTTCCTTTCCTCCAGACTCCTCCCCAGATCTGTTTTCCCTCCCCCTTTTTCCTCTCATCCCATTAGTTCCCTGTTCCACTCTCCTTGCTCAGCCAGTTCTAGTCTCTGCCCCCAGCTCCTCACTCAATATCAGCCTTCCCCAACCACTGGCTCCCAGTACCGTTTCACTCCCCCTCAACATTACCATCAGTCTCCAGCTACAGTATCCCTATCACACAGGGTCCTTCCCCCGGTCTACTCCCGCCAACTATACAAAAGGTACAGCTTTTGTCCCATTGCCATTCAAATCAGGCCATTTCCTTCTCCTTGTTGGCTGCGCCCAGCAGAGGGTGGTATGGAGTGGTCAAGAAAGAGAGGCTCTCTGCTCAGTTCTGGTGTCCAGCCTGACCTGCAGCAGCCCTGAGCTGCAATCACAGGGAAAGGCCTGCTCAGTCCCTGAGTAACCTTTGGAGAATCTAGCAAAGAAGCTCCACTAAGTTTCTATTGGGGATTTGCAAACTGTGATTTTTCAAAGGCTTGTAACTTAGCCAAAAGTGGGCAAATTTTCATGGGAATGGCAAAAGGCAAATGCCTGACAGGTGACTCCCCTGCCAAATTTCAAGTCCCTCAAAGAAAATTTCACCAGAATTTTTTGAACACAGACAAAACATTTCTCCCTAGCCTTCTTTGTAGAAATAGCTGATTTGTTTTGCCTGAAGCAGACACCCAACATGGAAAATTTCAGCCCAAATGGCTACATTTGGCAATGTTATAAACAAAACTGTGTCTTATGATGGGATCTGTCTGCTACCCTTAATAACAGGTGTCATTCTAGCTTCATTCACCCACCCACCCACATACATCCTCTTTTTATCACTTTAACATAATTTTCTAAATAAATACCACCAAATATTATTTTTCTATCTGTAGTGTTAGTGATCACGAAACAGTCATAACAAATGAACTCAAAGATATGAATGATAGCAAGGTGCTCTAGAAGCTGTTGTATAGGCTGGCTGTATAGAGGTGTATTTATAATAGGGTTCAACAATGCTGGAGGCTAGACTAATAGCTTATGGTCAAAAACAAAGTTTGCTAGTTAACAATATTAAAATGCACATTGTGTTTTATCCTAAAAGCATCCTCTGTGTTTAATAAAACAATTTTAAAGGGTTGGAATCCAGTTATCAGTGATATCATGTGATTAATGTACAACCTTGACTACAATAGTTGAAGTATGTTATTCATTGTCATGTTCTGGGGTGCAATCCAGACCAGTGAGGGGTTGCATCACCTGTCCAGTAACACTGGCTGCCTTAAAATGCTCTGCTGCTGTAGTTTCCTTTTCTGGATGCTCCCAGCCAGCATACAAGCATGCAGTGAGTGTCAGTGTGATAAGCAACCTGGATCATCAGCTCTGAATCCAGCACCCAGCTTGTTACACCACACCATACTCTTCCCTCAACCAGCTTTTTGGTTACCTGGCAAGATGCCCCCAGCACCCTCCAGTCCCAAATTTTCCCAAAACCGTGTGCTCTGCAAGGTGCAGCCCTTTCCTGGACCATTCAGAGGAATAATAAGGTTTATTTGCTCCTCTAAAGAGATTTCTTTCTTTAATCATTAATGCACAGCTTATCACTTTAACAGGATAATTGGAGTTATCTGTCTCTTCAGTTGAAACACAGAACTGGACCGGTTTAGATTAAATAAAACAAATTTTAATAAGAAAAGGAGACATGATTTTAGGCAAGTTCACATCTGAAGGGTAGACTTAGAAACGGTTACAAACAAATAAATGTGAAAAGTGCTTTCCAGAGGCTAAAATTTAACAAAACTATAGGTATGGTTCAAGGTAAGATTTTTATCACACTACCTTCCAGCAAGCTGGCTGACAAGCCCCTTTGGTCAATATCTCCCACAAAGTGCAAAACGCTCAGTTCCTGTTCACTCACCATTGGTGGTGTCTCCTGCTGGATGTCCTGGGGATTAGTTCCATCTAGGCGTCATACCCTCCTCTCGTGGTGTCACTCCCATCATCCTCTCATCCTGCAGCCCCTTCTTACTTCAGGAACCACAGCCTCCTCTTCATGACTCAGCCCTCCAGCTGAGTCACCATATGTGTTCCCCCCTTCCAGGGTATCAAAGTTCCTCTTGACAAATGGGCTCAGGCAGTCTTCCTGCTCACTGCCCTATCAGCACTCCATCAGCAACTGGTAGGGGGACCGAGGTCCACCCTATACTCAGAGGCTTTAAATTGCTGAGGAAGTGGGAAGGATCTGGCAGAGACACGTTAATTCCCCTAATTGGACGAACAGGGGAATTTGAGGTGGAATGGACAAAGGGACCTCCTCTTCAGAATGGTGGCCAGTGATCTTCCGCTTCCACTGATGGGAATGAGGAGCTGACTGATCTTCATTTAGAAAGAGGCAGTGGGGGAAGCCCCTCTTCTTCTAGCTGATGCTATTGTCAAAGAAGCCCTGAAACTCCACTCATCTTCTTCAGCTACTTCCATTTCATATTTCTCTGAATGGTGAGTCCTCATTTCAACAGCCAACAAAACCAGGGGGAGGAGGAGTCTTGAGGGAGTTGTGGCCATCGAAAGCAGGGAAAAGGAGAGGAAAGGGAACACAGTGTATTCAAAAGCTAGCCACATATGGAGCACAATATTCCAGTGGTGGCTAAGGGTCACCAATCGCTTGCTTACAAGTGGAGCTTGGTGAAATAATTTCTGCAAATAACTCCATTGCCATCATCATGAATGACTATGAATTGTCACATGGGCCAAGGAAAGAGAGTGGAAAATGATTCTGTAGCCTGGTAATGAAGGCACTCACCTAGGATGTGGATGACCTAATTTTCAAGTCCCTGCTGCAATGACAAATTATTTATGCAAAGTAGAAAAGTTTCAACAGGAAAGACTAAAAAAGCCCCACACTAGAATATCCCATAGACCAATAGCTAGGCCGCTCTCCTGCAATGAGATACCCAAATTCAAATCCTTCCTTCACACCAGTCAGAGGGGAAAACTGACCCCAGGGTTCCCACATCCCAGGAGAGTGCCCTGACCCCTGGGCTAAAGCTTACAAGGCAACTGCTGCCACCATAATCATCTCTTCCTCCTCCTCCAGCCGTTTTGTGAATCTAGTTCTCCCTTCCACTGATTTTTGTCAAAAAAGCCTAAAATTAAAAAAAAAAAAAAAAAATCAAGTGGAACAAAACATTTATTTTTGATCCAGCTCCATTTTTTTTTTTTTTTTTTGGCTTTTCAATTTGCCAAAAGTTTTCAACAACAAGAACAACAAGACATTCATTTTCTGTTTGACCCCAAAGATTTTTATTTTTCACAATTGCCAGCAAATGGAAAAAAATCCATTTTTTGCCCAACTCTCACACTAGGGTACTTTTCAGTTGACTTGTCCTCATTCTGATTCATGACAGATTCTCATCTACCTTGATGCCCACTACCTGGGACTAGCTTACTTTTCAATACAATAAAATACATGTGAAAAACAACTGCTGACAATAATTGGTATGGAAGGATGAGAGGCATTATTTCTCTGTGCTGTTTAATAAACCAGAATCCTTGCACCTGGCCTCCCAACAGGTCCCAGAATACTGTACTGGTTAGACTACAGATGTAATGTGTGTACACCTGCTGCCAGCCACGTCTCCAGCCATTTTAACAGCAGACTTGATTTCTTCCTCAGTAACAACTGAAAACATCCAACACTTTAACCTCTGGAATATGTTCCACAAAACAATTAAAAGTGTCATCACATATTATTGTTGTGAGGCTAATAATGTTGCCACTTTCCTGACTCTGGTGGCATCATCATTTTTAGCCCCATTAAAGCGGTCCATGCATTAACCAATATGTCACTATATAACATGACATTGAAGGCTCAACTGAGAAAGAGCTGCATCTGTTTGAGAAGACCTGAAGCCATGTTTTTCTGTGACATCCATTACCCCCAAACTTGTGTCACTCTCAGACACATGAGAAATATCACAGGTATGATGAACTAGATAGTCTGGATTTACACTGGTTGGACTGAGACCCTACAGTGTCTTCTTCTAGGGGGCACTGTCACATCACAATGTGAATATTTCAACCCATGAAGAATAACTATAAAGAAATGAGTATCAGGTAGCAAAATTACCCTCCTCCATTTGAGTACATCTCTCACCCCATCCCCTCTGTACCCTGAACTCTATTTTTATATCTTGGATGTGAGAGGAGAGTGGAGATACATTTGGTGTATTTTTAGAGTCAGTGACAGAGTAGAATTGATAGATAAAGACACAGTGGTAGTAAACTTATCAGCATTTGAACCCAGGAATTCAGGAGGGAACTTACTAGATTTACTTGGTGGCCATACGTGAAATGCATTTAGTGATCTTGTTCCAGTTCCCAGTGAGCAGGTGTTCACCACTACCGCCATTGCCACTAATTGGTCCCCTGGCTGGCAGTGTCTGAAATACAGACAAGTACTGAATGAGCAGGGTACAGAGGGGATGGGATGAGCTACCTTTTCACTGCTGGAGGTGATTCATCCACAGGAGAGTTTGGGCATTTAGGTAGGGTACATTGGAGAAGCAATGTAGTGATACCCGTTCTACGGATGAACAGCGAATTTCTTCAGGGCTGTCAATCTGTACTTGTAACAAACACTCTATTCTCATATATATATATAAAATGAGAGACTCATTGGAACTCAGAACCACTCCAACATGCTATAGCACTTTTAGGTGGTTAATAATGATCACTAAGATTGCCCATGGCTCACAACCTTAGTGAATTTGGTCACTCTGGTTTCTAAGCCTGCTTCCTTTATATGACGGCTTACCCAAGCTCCTCTAGAGAAATAACAGATGGAGAAATACTAATATAAATAATGCCAAAAGATATTTGGTTAAAGTCTATCATGTTTGCTTAATGATATGCATTTTGGGGGGTGGAGTACTGGGGAGAGGGAAATCCCATAAAGTTTCAAAGACATTCTTCTATGAAAATCTGATTTTTTTATCATTTTAATGAGTTTTAAATAACTGTAATCAACAGAAGTATTTTGTGAATTAATACAGAGCACTAGGATGAAATGTAAAATGTGTTCACAAAGATAAAACATGACAGCATCATTGGCTGTCACTTGTTTCATTGAAATACTACATTTCCTCCACTGTACCATCAAATCTTGTCTCCTCATTACTTTTTATTTGTTTTGGTTCTCTATAATACATTGACATAAAGAATAAAATGTCATAACACTATGGACTGTGCATGGGGCACAGATAACAGGCACGGCGAATGCTTTTACACCTTTTAAAGGACAGCTCAGAAAAGGTCTTTGAAGAAGAGAACTTAATGCAAAATCCACCCAACGAAAACGTAGCAAAAAAGAACAGCAGGTTTCAGTTGGAAGCAAATCTTCCAAGAAAATGTGTCCAGCTATGGGCTTGATTCTTATCACACTCACACTGATGTAAATCCAGAGGAATTCCACTGAATTCCACTGATGCCATCGTAATCAAGATCAGACTTTGGCTCACAGAGAGACAAGTTACTCATAATTATTTCTTCCAAATGAAATCTATTATATTTTCCCTATTTGGAAACTGGAATTAGTAAGTGAATTGGGACAGTCCCATACATACTAGTGGTACAACTACACAGTAGCTAGAAGGTGTAATTCCCAATGTGGCTTACACTACACAATGTACACATACACTAGCTCTTGCTCCAGCTAGCATCTAAAAATGACTATGTACCTGGGGTCAGGTGGGATTGTTCTGAGGCAGCTAGTCTGAGCTACTGTCACCCATGCCACCGTGCTATTTTCAAGCAGTGGCTCAAATAGAGTTAGCATGTGTATGTCTATCCTATATGAGTAGACACAAGACCCGGCTTCCATTCCTGCTTGTGCCTCTGACCAGCTGGGGGCCTCAATTTTCACCATCTGAAAAATGAAGAAATTATCTTTCCCTTTCTTTCTGAAGTATTTTGAGATGTATGGGTGAACAGCACGATATAGGAGCTAAGTGTTATCAACAGTGCACAGTGACATTACATAATTCTTTAGGACAGGAAGAATGCCCTATCCATTTGAAACTAGGGAGGGGATTTAGGGAATCAGAGTGTAATAAACTGATCTGGGACTTTTCCCTGACACTGGAATTATCAACAATCTCATCCAAGGGAGAGCCACTGGAAGGCTTTAATTCAAACCGATTAGAAAGATGACGGAAATTCAATTGAGCACCTTACTCTACCACTGACTCTAGGGGAACAGTCAAGAAAAAAAGATGATGATGATGTTAATAACAAATACCTTCTTCATTAATTAAAATGCACCATTTTTATTATTACTCTGTTTTTACTACAGACACAGACAGTGCTTCCTTCTATGCCAGAACGGTGTGAAATTTTTAAGAGCGGGTTCCTTTTTTAACTGATATAGACACATGGTCAGTTATGACCCAATCTTTCTTAGATACATACATGGTCCTCATCACCACCATATCTAAGCTCTTCGCAGCCTTTTAACGTATTGATCCTCACAACATCCCCATGAAGTAGGGCAGTGCTATTTATCCCCATTTTGCGGTTGGGGAACTGAGGCAAAGACAGGCTAAGTGACTTGCCAAGTTCACACAGGAAGTCTACGCCAGAATAGGAATTGAATTCAAGTCTCTTGAGTCTTAGATTACTGCTTCAACAACTGGATTCTCTTTTATGCAACCCCATCACAATGGGCCTGCGCTCTGAAGTTCAGATTGAGATCCAAACTTCAAAAGGTTCTGGTCTGGAACTACTTCTAAACCTTACTAAGCCTCTTATAAACCTTTTGTCTACACCACAGAACATGGCCCAGAGTATATAATTCACAGCTCTCAGTTCAGAGCAGTCTTTCCAATGCAACTGTTGTTTGGTTTCCTTCTTGCTCTCAGTAGAGGGGCTGAGATAATGAACTGTCTCTGCTTTGACTGATGTCTGTTGCCTCTCAAAATTAAATCCATGCCTCTTCTGTATTTACGCTGTTCTGTGTTGGTGGTTTCTATTTCATAGTCATTAACTGATAACACAGTAACAGAAACATAAGACTTGCTACAAGGGATCAGACCTCTGTATAGACACACTTTTTTCAGTATTTGAGTTTCTTATTTCAAGCAAGCTTTTGTGAACCCACAGTGTATGCGATGGGAAGAGTTTAACACAATTTCCTCTTTTGTTTTGAGTTTCATTTTCTTAGTACCTGATTTGGATTAATTTGAAATCACAAAAATCAAGGGTGCAAAAAGTTACAAAAAGTTATCCAGGGCACCATGTGCCCCAACATCAACTATGCAGGTGAAACCAGATAATCACTATGCTCTCGAATGAGCTCACACAGAGAAGTGAGACAAAAACTCATGAGGCTCATGAGTGCTAACACTTTTCACGAAAGGATCACTCCATATATGACCAGTCAGTCCTTGTCCTCAAAGGAAACCTGCACCACACCTTGAAAAGAGGAGCCTGGGAAATCAATTCAGAACTCTGTTGGACACTAAAAAACCTGGACTTGACAGGCTTTATGGCCTATTACAACAACTTGTAACACACCCTGATGACTCTATTATCCCTCCATTGTCCCACCACTGCAGAGGTTTTAATTTACCACTTCATTTTAAGTGGTCTCCTACAAACGTGTGTGAATCCCTTTTACTTAACTATCAGTGCCACTTTGTATTTAGCTTGAACTCTCCGGTGTCCTTCCCCAGAACCTGAAGAAGAGCTCTGTGACGCTCAAAAGCTCGTCCCTTCCACCAACACAGTTTGGGCTAATAAAAGATATTACCTCACCCACTTTGTCTTCCTCAGATCCTAGGACCAACAGGACTACAACAACACTGCAAACCAAAAACTTAGTAAACCTAAAACCAAGTTAAATAAAAACAAATCTCTCACAGCTCTCTCTTTTCTTCCCTTCATACTATTTAACTATTTATATATTATTTATATGAGAATGAAAGACTGAGATCTTTCATTCACCTAAGGGATTTAGGCATCCAATTCACTTGGAAATTAATGAGCACTAGAGAGCAAATGCCATGGGCAGTTATGATAATATCAGCAATAATAATGATCCTCACTCATGAAGGTATGCTGTCCTCAGTTTAAAAAACAACACTGAGAAATAAAGTCAAGTTAAAAATTGCACTCTGTATGCTTGACACAGTATTTTCCTTAGCAAATAAAATGGGTACCATACCTAAATATCCACAGACAAGTAGGCATCTATCTGGATATCTACAGATTGAAATAAGTGAATCATTTCAAGAACAGACACTCGGGCATGCATGGTCATCTCACACTTAGTGTATGTTAATTTTATTTAAAAATCAAACAATTTAATGCAAAGGGTACAATAATGAATGCAAGGTTACAGCTGATAAATTTAAAGACATAAAAGTGAGGAAATCCAAACCTATCCATCCCAGTCACATTGAACATGTATACATTAACTCATAGTTTTACAACATATACTACACATGCACTAGATAGTCTTCAGTGAACTATAAATGTCTTGACTTTTGTGCATTTAAAATTTTCAACGTTCACATGCTATCTATTGAATTGTTCTGCATTAACATAAAAGCTAATAGGCCTGTCCATACACAGACAGCAGAAGCGACACAAATACATATCAACAGAGCAGCAGCATCCAGATAGCATGAGATATCTGGGGCTTGATGCTCAGTGCTCCAGTCCTAAGAAAAGAGGTGGACCACACTTCCAGTGTGATCCCCTACCAGGAGTATTAGAAGTGCTGGAAGACTGTTAAAAAGTGCAGTTACAATGTTCTGAAGTGTTCCCGCACAAGCCCAGTCAATGCTGCACATCAACAGGCGTTCCAGACACACACAGTTTGCTGCATCAGGGACCACAGTACAGACAGTATACAGGTGCAAGGCATTTGAAAACATCATTATGCTAAGGAGGCAGCATCAGGTCTCAGGAAGGGTCTGGCAACATATGGAGGCATGATGCAGGAGATCACAGGGAGCACTGGAATGCTGTGATCACACTGGCAGCAAATGAGTGTAACAGCAAACAGATTCTGGAGTGGAATTAGCCCTAACTGTGCATGTCCAGGAGAGGGCAAGTGACACTGGATACAACATAGTGAGTGCAGAAAAATACAGTGACCCAGAAACTAGGAGAAAAAGTAAATATCTCCCTATTGTTAGCCATCTGCCCCAGCCTACAGCATAACCAACATCATTTTGTGGTTTAGATGCTAGACACTTCTGTGATCAGTGTATTGGGACAGCCAGGCTTGATCTTGCACCATTGAAATAAACGGGAGTTGTACCTTTGACTACAATGAGTGCAGGATCAGGCCATCTATTTATTCCTTACGGATCTTATATGGCAAACGTTGGGCAGCCTTATCTATGGGCAATGCTACCTGCTCTGTCTATACCACCTCCTCAAAGGAACCCAGTATCTCTAATTCTTTGATCTGCATGTGGTGAACTTTGGGGACTGGAACACACTAGGTTGCATGTATCAAATAATGGTCTAGGGGGTTCCCACTTAATTCCCCAACAGTATTCCCTGTAGGATTACTCCACAACTACCCTCATTGGATTGAATGCCCTAGCTTCCAAGTGTCAAGCTTTAAATGTGCTTAACACTTTCTGAGGAACAAATCCTATTCTCTTAATTGTTGAACCACAGATCCTTTGAGCTAAAGTACATTCAAGATGGATTTCACAGAGCTTGCTGTGTTTTTCTCTTTTCTTATTGTTCCTTCAGATTCAGCAGCAGAGCTTGGCTAAACTGTCAGCTCCCATTGCCTCATCAGACAATGAGGAATGGCTGTAGAGAAACCAATTGCTTTGAACCAAGTTCATAAAAGTCAGCATTCCTTGCTGACATCAGAGAGAGGAAGGTGGTCTCTGAAGACTTAAAAACACTATATACTGTATATCCAAGCCTGGAGCTTGTTGGAACATTTTCTAAATGAAACTCAATGAAATTTGGTTGAAGCCAAATGTTTCAAGGAGACGTATCAGTTTCCATCCAAAAGATTTTTTTGGTCAAAGACTCTATGGTCATGTCTGACCAAAGAGAGAGGGACTTGAATTGAAAATCTGAGCTTTTCAATTTGAAAAATTAGAGAGACAAATATCTTTTATTGAACCAACTTCTGAAATTAACAACTCACCCACCTTGGCGCTCTAATATCCTGGGACCAACATGGCTAGAACAACACTGCAAACCATTTGAAAAACGACATTTCAAACACAATTCTGTTTCACAAAGATGTTTGAAAGGTTTCCTTCTGTTCCAGTGTGGAACAAAAATAGATATAAACACCTGGAAAGTTTTGGCAAAACAGAATTGTCATCCTTCAGACAGATGTATTCAAGCTACAAGCCCGTCAAGTTCAAGGGAGAGGGAACAAAGTTATTGTGGCAATGTGTTTGACTAGGACAATGTCAGCTTCAGCTGGCTGAGCTGAGGCAGTTACTCGACATAGCAATCGTATCATCAGATACTGCCACAAAAGTACTGGAGATGCTTTTTTTTTTTTTTCCAAAATGAATATTTTTCAATGTGTAATTCTTAGTGTTTTGCTTATTTCCTTCTTCCTCTCTTATCATTTTCATATAGCATAAGCATTTCAGACCTACCATGAGCTGAAGTGGAGGCTCAATTCACTAATGAGGATTTTGCTTTAATGCACTACCCTTTGCTCTCTAGCGCTGTGATTTGAAATCCCAGCTGGATACTCAAATTCATGATGAGACTGCAGTTATTTCTGGATCTCTGTCATACTAACATGAGGACCTTGTTTTCAGTGATAGACAGAGAGGCTGAAAATTGTATAAGTGTACATCTGAGGTGGTGAAAATGCAATAGAATTTCAATTATCTTTCCCGTCTTGGGCCCATAAAGTCTGTACATTCACATTTATTTATTTATTGGCAGAAATCCCCAAGTATTTCATGCTGTTTTTCATTTTAATATAAACTAAGAGCCCTTCTTTATACATTTCTGTGTAGGTAGCATTTTGCATGCATATTGCTTCCCAGTTTAATTTCTGCAGTGTGGAACTTTCCAGGATGGGGAAGTACAAGAATGCCACGTAACTATTTCATAGTTAGGCAACACTCCTTAGTGGACAGTTTCACTGACAGCAGAATCTGAGCCAAAGGGTTATAGTTGGGCTTCAATGAAGCAAGACTACAGAGACTCCACCAGCCAGGAGTAGCCAAGGCAGGGATCGTCTGATTGGCTGTTTGCTCCAGTCCTTCCCTTTTCCTTCACCTCAATTTCAGTCCACACCTGTCCACCCCTCCTGCCCTGTCCCCCTCACCCCCTTCCCTTTTCTTTCCATTTAGCCCATCTCCTCCTAAGTAAACACCACCTCACACACATATACAAATGCACATGAAGGCACCCTCTTCCCCAAAATTGTGAAACTGATATGACATTTATCACCATCACACTGTTCACTCAGCTTGTGTGTTCCACTTCTCCCCCCACCTTGTGTGTGTGTCTGGTCTATTTAGACAATATGATCTCATTGTTTCTTTCTACTCCCCCATCTGTCTATATCCATCTGCTGTCTCTTCTCTTATGATCAGCTCTTTGGGGCAGTATCTGTCTTTCTTTTCTGTGTTTGTACAGCACCTAGGGCAATGGCATCCAGGGATATGAGTGGGGCTCCCAGGCACTACCACAATATAAAAAAAGGTATATAATAATATAACTATATGTATTCTACCCATTTACTTTTGGGTTATTAATATACTTGGACTGAGCTGTACTTTAAACATTTACTGGCTATAATCCACACAGTTGTGGGTGAATTCTAAAAGGTCTGGAAATTAAGTTTTGACAAATTTATTAGATTTTCTTGGATTTGGATATAGGATTTAGAAGTCTAGACTCTCTCATAATATTACAGTGTTACTGCCCTCTGTCCCAGCTAAAATCATTATCACCGGGTACGAAGAAGGCATAAAATGAGCTGTCACAGGAGGGTAAGAACTGCTAAGACTCAGAATATTCCTAATCATGTTATCATTCTACATATAGTGCAGATTGGAATGGGTCTGACTTAATTTAGCTGCCAGTGGTCACTAGTAGGTAGGTAGTTTTTAATCAGAGAATTGATTGCCAACATTCTTTTTCATTGTTGTACATAATTCCAAATGGATCTTAAACATTTCTCTTGCCATCTCTTATGCCAGTAGTCTAGTGACATGCTGTAAAGTTACAAGATCATATTTACTTTTTCCTTTTTAAACCTATAACTATACTTGACTGCGGCATATGACATACGTCTCACTCCACAGTAAAATCATAGTGAGAGCATCCTGTATGTTATAGGATGAGAAATAAATGAATACTTTTTTTTTCATTACAGTATTGTGCATGGGGGAAAAAAGCACTGAGGCTAGACTACACTAGCTGCAGAAACAGCACATGGAACATAGCTCTGAAGAGGACAGCTATTACTATGCATAATACCAGAGCTCGTGTCTTGTCAGAGTCCCGTATGGAGGTGATAAATTACACTAGTACAGAGTTGAAAAATTGCCTCCTTAAATACAGTAGTAACTAAAATAAGGGAGCTGATCTCAACCAGAATAGAGCTAAACAGGATAAAGGATCCTAATACATCACTCTTTTTTTCAAATTAAGAGTTATGATACTACATAATGGTATGCCTCTCAAGTATACCTGAATGAACTCCAAACTTTCCATCCCTGTGTTGTCTGTGAGTAACATTTAGGTAGGGCAGGGTATGACCTTTGCCCTATTCTGATTTTTCGTAACAGCAGCAAGGTGGCTTGCTTGGCTCCTTCTTCACCTCCCCTTTCCTCACCATCCAGGAGTGACAGCAATTCAATGACTTTGCTTGCTCCTCTTCCTCCCTTCCTTCACTGGCCCAGTCTTTGCTCAGCCAATAAGAATGCAGCGTGTGGCAGAGCCAATAGCAGGGCTGGGAGCCTCCCAGCACTTTTCAATATGGGGGGGGGGAGAACCAAAACTCAGGCTCAGCTAGTGGAAGCAAGGAAAGCTCTCAGCAGGATCCCTGCTTTGTCTGAAGATGTTGCAGATTTCACCATGATCTGCCCTTCACCTTCCCATCGACACGTTAAAAAGGCAGGAGCAAGCTCCTTGTGACACCAATAGATACAGCACAATAGCAGCAGCTCCCTCCCCCGCTCCTGAACAGCAGCCCCAGGCACATTCAGGGGATACTTATCCTCACAGCCAGCCCAGCTTTGGAAGTTTCAGGCTGCAAGAGCAGCACTGAAGAATGACCCCCTGGAATCTTTCCCTGATGGGAGGAAACAAGCATGTGCTGTCACACCCCAAATATTATTTAAATTACACTTAAAACTTTCCCATTTTTTCCAAAGCTCTAATTTTGGAGTGAATAATAGTACCTCAGGGTGGCCATTTATTCTGCCATTTAATCCATGCCCAAGAATAATCTAGAGATCATGCAACTACTGTGCTGGCCTTGTATATCATAGAAACCACTTTAAGCCAGGGGTTTCTGCACCTCCAGCACCCTAGTTCCAGCACCCATTAAAACCCATGTTTAAAAAAAAAACAAAGTTATAAAACTATGGACTATAAAAAAAATTCCAAAATCTTTTTAAAAGACTATGTATTGACTGAAAATAGTTCTTAAACCAAGATTCCTGTGCAGTGTTTGCAATCCAAACACTGGAGTACTTACTAGGACACTGAAAGTGAAATGAATTAAAAGTAGTAGAACTGATTATTTTTTCATTGTCTACACTTAGAGAAATGCAGAAAGTAAAGTAGTTACCAAATACATTAAATTTTTAAAATTCTTTCATTTGTAGTGACCTAAATCAGTGTTGTCATTATCATCTGCCTAGTCAGATTTGGAATTAGGAATATTTTGCTGTATTATCTCCTGATTGGTATAAATTTACAAATAAACTTAAAATATGGCTTTAATTAGTGTTTATTTTTTTCTTTATATAGGAATTAGGTACAGTGCTCTGTCAGCTAAATTTCTAATTTATTACTTGCAAAAAAACCCTAGCGTTTTCAGTTGCCTAAGTAGCCCCTTGGAATAATGGTTAAAATATGCCCACCCCTACCAAAATCTGAAATGGCACCCGAGAGTAAACAACTGCCAAAAATGAATTTCAGCATATTATTTTGGCATTGCTTCAGTTTCTAGTGTTTGCTTAGGTGACATCCTCTTAAATGTGTCAGGAAGCCAACAGGTCGCACTGCACCAGGGTTACATTAATCCCCAACCTTCCACTGTGATTCAACATGAACAGGCAAGATAACTTTACTGTGCTCCTCCCTCTCCCCCATACAAAACAAATTTATTATGGTATTATACAATAACCTACCCACTTTCCTTAAATTTAAACTGATGGATTTCCTAAAGCAACACAAAACTTATCTCAAGACCTCACGTTGATGGGTTTTAAGAAACAGGGGATGGATTTCTCCATTTAGGACACCAGAAGTTCCTCCCTCTTGCTGCAGAAAGACGGTCAGCGATTTATGTTCCTGAGTTGAACCAAGAGATGTGCCAGGGTTAATTACCAGGATAAATCAACAGAAAACCTCTATTTCATCCCACAGGATGCTGAAGCATGATTTCCAGTCACAAAATCCAATACACATCTCCATATGAAATCCCTCCATAGCTTCCAAGATTGGAAAATGGCAGTCATCCAAAGTTATATAGTGTATTACAAATATAGATAGTCCAAGTCAGAATCCTAAACAACTCCAGTTTCTGAGGCTGGAGGTTTGAAAGCCAAACTCATATCGGAATCTAAATATTGAAGCTTAGAACCATTTCTAAATTAGCCTTTCACCCATGTGTGATTTTTCTGAGCAATGAAACCTTAACCTGCTTCCAGATTGGCTATTCTTGATCTTTCAGCTGTAAGTAGTGAGCATTTTAGCCAAGGGGTGAGTGTGAGAACTTGGATTCTGTTCAAATTCATACTATGGAGATTGACAGTATGACCTTGAACAAATCACTGAACCTTTCAGTCCTTTGGTTTACCCATCCATAAAGCACATCATTAGCTCTTTGTGAAATATAAATACCTAAAAATGGTAAGATAGCATTGAAAAAATACATCCATTCCATTTTATGTCTCCAAAATTTCACTTGCACATGAAATTCCAGGCAGTGGCTACTAAATTTGCACTACTGTATATACTCAAAAATGGTTGAGAACAAGTGGAAGTGGGATACCAGCCAATGTTGACTTTTTTCTAGAGAAGCCACAGAGATAATAAGAAATGCAGAGAGAACAGGGAATGCAGAAATTTTCCATGTTGCTTCATGTGCTTTCTTTAACATCTTCTATCCCGGTCCAGACTCCTGGATTATATACCCATCAAACCAGCTGAATGAGAGAGAACATGAAGGAACAGGTTCTTCAATGTGCAAAGGCTACTTTATATTAGATCCATGATGCAAAAAGGCCTTAAAACTAGAGGTCATTGGGAATTTTCCAAATCAACATTTTTATCTGACACAAAATGCCAATTTGTTGAAACCAAAACTGTTTGGGGGAAAAGGCTCGTTTTCACTGTCTCTCTCCATTTGAAAAAATTTTGAAAAAAATTTCAAAGTTGTCAAAAATCCCATTTTGATATTTTCTAAATGGAAAGTTTCCTTTTTCAGTTCCAAATGGCTTTTCATTACAAATTTTGGTTAATTTACACCAAAAGAGGGGTAAAAAAAAAAAAACCACACATGTAGAAACATGAAACATTTTGAATGATCTCATCTGATTTTATTTTTAATTATTAGTTAGCAAAAATTCTTTTAGATTGAGTTTTTGTCCATTTTCAAAGCCTCAGTAACCTGTTTCCTACCCAGCTCTACTTAAAACAGCAAGTGGAGAAATCCCCTTGTGGAAGGGAACTCTCTACCAGTGGAATCACTTCCTAAGCCTGCTGCTGCCCCTATCACATCACACACATCCCCGGCATAAGAGAAGGGAGGGGGCCTCCACTGGCAGGATCTTTAAAGAGGTGGCCAAAGTCAGAATAGTGTTCCTGTTGCTCTAACTTCTGCTGAGGCTGGACAGGCTAAGATCAGGGATCCACAACCAACTCCCTTCAGCCACCACTAACCATATAGCCATCACTATATCCGAATTATGTTAAGTCTTTGAATTACCACAGACCCTCACAAATTAAAAAGGAAGAATTATACTGACCATTCTCCATTCTGACAAACAGCTTTAAAAACAATGATTTGGACACTTCAGTGACTCTGTCATGCACCTCAAACAAATACAAGTTTTTCTGGGATAGGGTCAGGAAAAGAAGATCTTGCAAAAACAAGATAAATAAGACCTAGGCTCCTACATGCCTAAATCACTTTTGAAAGTGGGACTTCAGTGTTGAAACACTGAGCAGAGAACAGCCTAAATATGCCTTTAAAAATCTGGGCCCAAGTGCTCCTTCTTTAAATCCCAGAGCAGGATGAATTGTCTCTGTGACTGACTAAACTTTGCTGTCCTTACAATTGTAAATACCGAGTACCCTGTGGATGTCCAGGCAATATAGCCTTCCTGGATGTGATCAGATCTGTCTGAAAAGCCTCCAAAATTTCCAGAAATATGATGGCTTCCATCCCTATGTAATCTCTCTTTCCACGAACAGTTCTCATAACAAAACTTTCCTCAAGCAAATTCCAGCCCCCTCCATTTTCTTTCTGAGGCAAAGAACCATTGGCGCGCTACCCCAGCCGATGTTGTGCAGGCCTGCTTCCCCCTTCAGCCATAATCTGGAGGCACCTCCTCTTTGCTTTGTAGGCTAAAGCAAACCAGTCAAAACACCTTTTAATATCCCACTGAGCATATTGGGAAGAGTCAGGCAATCATGGAGTCTGAAGAAATACAATAAGGCTTCAACCCTGTCAATCCAGTTCCAAAATGGAAAATGTACTACCAGAATTGACACACACACACACACACACACACACACACACACACACACACACTATGGACTTTCAGGCCATGAACGTAAAAGTTATTTCCACCACCAATTATTTGAATTCTGTGGGGTTGCTGAGATCTCTAAGAGCCTCCAGTTTTGTCATGAATATTTCACACAGCCCTAGGAACAACACCACAAGTACGTCACCGAGTTCCTGGGATGAAAGGTGCTACAGATGAGCTAAGTGTTATTGTTAAAACTAATAAGGCCAGATTTTCAGCTGGTGTTAATTGGCATTGGTCCACTGAAGTCAAAGGATCTATCCAATTTACACCAACTAAGAATCTGCCCATAAAATCAAATGAGTGTTTACGAAAGTACAAATGCTATTATTTTTACAAGGACTTTTGTAAGGGAAAAGGGCAGTTTATCAGCATGTTTCATTTGCTAATCATCACTTCATTTGAACAGGTACTTTATTTCTGACATATGAATATACAAAAGAAAGACTATTGATTTTTGTAGCTTAAGAAAGTACTCCACAGGCCAGAACAGCAAAATGTTTTATTTTTATTGATAGTGATACAGACCTTTCTTGGTTTCTTATACAGCAGCAATCAAATATCACAGTGACAGTTGTCATATAAAATAGCTGAAATTGGAAATGAGGGGTCAGACCTTTGGCTAATGTAAATTGGCCGAGCTTTGGGCTGAGATGACTGGATTAGATAGATATAGGTACTCTATTGATGTCCACCAGGGCAGCTTGAATGTTAAAATAAAGGTATTATCAAGTCTATATGGGTTTGTTTATGAACAATTTTGAATGCTCCATAAAGAGTACAAAATTGCATTGCAATTCCTCAGCTCTATGACTCACGCTTGCAGGTGCAAATGGTTACCACGGTGACACAGATTTACTGCCGCAGAATCCCATGCGATTTCTTGCCATATCTTGCAACAAGCTTCAGTACCACAAGCCAAAATTCCTTCTACAAGGGCGCAAGGCAATTAACCCAGAAGACATTAAGTGGGGGAGCCTGCACTGGGAATGAAGCATCAGCATCCTTTCAACTCCCTGACTGTGCTTCTAATGAGGGATGAGAGAAGAAGTCAGAGATAGTCTGTGTTTGGTATTAAAATTGTGTTCTGAAGTCAAACCTGCATTTAAAAAAGTTAAGATATATAAAGAATAGAACAGAGGCACTTTATGATATAACCTTTTAATGAGGCTGTGACACTGTGTCTGAGAACACCACCCCATAATCCCCAGTGTCATGTAATTAGCATATGTTCTGTACAAGATATGCCTGTACAAGATATGTTTAGTATGAATGTAAAAGTCTTGATCTGCTGAACATTAATATCTTGTTGGCTTGTATATGCTACCATTGTACGTAAAGTTAGGAAACAAGGTTGAACATGTTGCAAGGTGGGAAAGTCCCACAAACAGCCTTTCAGGCACAACAATGGAGTGGCCAGACAGCATTAAAATCACCCATTCAATAGATTCCACAAACAGGAATTGCTTACAGTGAAGGTTTCACTGTAGGAAGCACATTCACAATGGGGCTTGACTGACCAATGAGAACGACCCCACAGGTCACAAGCCCGATTGTTTCAGCTTGCTACAACAGACTATAAAAGGGGGAGCGTGACATCAATGGCCTCCACTCCCATACAACTGAACACCTGAAGGGTCATCTGGAAGACAAAAGGACTTTGAAAGGGGGGAAGGGAGTCCCAAGTTAGGAACATTGCCCAGTCTTTGTTTAAGAAACCGCTTGCACCAGCTAACAAGGGTTAGCTTGTCAGCATGTAGAACTTAGACTGTGATTTTATGTTTGTTTATTTTGGTAACTACTTTTAATTTCTTTAACTTGCCACGTATAATCACTTGAAATCTATTTTTCTGTAGTTAATAAAAGTTTAATGTTTTATTTTAACCAGTGTGTTTTTGAGTGAAGTGTTTAGACAAACTCTGCTCAGTAACAAAAGCTGATGCAAGTTCCATCCATTTTTAAGGAAGGGCAGAGTGGAAAACAATCTCCACTTGTCAAGCTTTTTGACCAGGGAAGACATTGTGGTCCTGGGGTCCTGTGGCTGAGGAGCCAGCTGAAGTTTCTTTATTGTTGGTTCATGAGTGGCTGGAAAGCATTATTGAACTACTCTATGTGTGGTCCCTGCCTGTGGAGGGCTGTGTAAGTGCCAGGGATTTGGGGCCTGTCTCAACATCACAGTATGAGCGGGAGCCCAAGCTGGTCTTCAATGGTATCCTAGCGGTTCTACAGACTAGTACCCTTTCAAAGAGAGGTCATTCCCCATGAATAATGCAGAAGTATTAAACACATTTGAAATACTTGAGAAGCCAATATTCTTCCCAGAAGTATCACCTTTCATAGGTGAAAGGATCTGAAGGGGACAAAAATGTCTTGATTCTTCACTAGTGAAACCTCATGTTTTTCATATGGATAGTCTAAGCTTGCAATGATGTCAGAATCCACCCTGAAAAGTAAAGTGTCTTGTACTGAACTGGTAGTCAATTATTTGAGAGATATTTATCACAGCTTGGCATTGTCTTTTATGTTTTTCAACAGCAAAGTTACAAGACTTTTCAATTAAAATCAATCACTCTCTCTCTTTCCCCTTCCTCCCCCCAACTGCTACTATCTGGATCTTTTCTGCTTACAGGCATAAAACAGATACAGTAGCAGTTAACTGCAAAATTTGACTTTATTAGACAGATTATTGGACACAGTTTTTAACCGAGTTTTATTACTATCTCCTGGGTTACCCGGTTTTATCATCCACAGCTATTTATGGGTGGATTTTTCATGGTGGAGGTTTGAAATTTCAGTTATAAGCCATCCATAAAAGACCTGTCTTTGACAGAGTGCAGCAAAAAGTGTTTTGATATTTAAAACATGTATTTTGGAATTTTCTTTGCAAAAAGAGATAAGAACACAGGGAACACGTAAGCATCAGAAAACTGCATTGTCTGGCTTTTTCCGAGAGATGGGATGGGGAATTTGCAGATGATGTTTTAGTTTGATATAGAATTTCTCAAACAGGGCAGCAGTAGCAATGATGGAAGGTGAAGTACACCAGCTTCTGGTCAGTGCTTCCCCATTTTTACTGAGTATCCAAGAGAGGACATGAACTTCCTCATCAAACCCTAATGGTGCAGAAATTTCCCTGACTATAGCAGTCTGAGTCTCATGCTCTAATTTATTGCATTTAGGGCTATAAAACCATGTTTTACTACTGAAACTAATTATACCTGACACTTTCATCACATTAGCACACATTAGGCACCATGACCTTTGGATGATCAAGAAGCCCTAATTTAATAATTTAGAGAGCATGTGAGGTCTCAGCAGACCCAAAGGGGAAGAAAATGTGGTGTGAAAAATGATCCTATTTTAATAGTGGGCAGCTTTGCTTACTAAATCTGCCAGATGAACTTTGGGGGCAACTTGACTGTATGATCATTGGGGGTCATGTACGGTACTCCAAGCTTTCACAGTACCATTAGAAAACCAAGTCATGAAATGTGTTAGTCAAATATATATATTAAATAATGTCAGAGAAATTATTATATGTGTATATATTTTGTATTATAAGAAATATGAAAGAATCTTTGCTTTTTGTGTGTCTCTGATGATGCAGCATTTCAGAACTTAGATGAAACAGCCCCAGGGTTGGGCAAACCCTGTTTGAGCATCTTATTTGTAAAAACCTTGGTCTGTGTAAATAGTAGGGTGAAGCAGAGCGTCATGATGGAATTGTTAACTTGGGGCCCTTAAGACAAGCTAATAAGCAAATACCCCAGGCCACAAGAACAAACTAGTAAGGAGAACAACAAGTGCAGTAATATAAGAATGAGATAGAGCCAGTGAGGTGGACAGCAAAGAATAAATTAGAGAAGTAGACAGATAAAAGTAAGTTTTTGCAGAATCAGCAAAAATATATTAGTTTAGGTTAGTTATTGTGATTTATGCATGGGAATGTTTTAATTGAGAGGTTTAGAACAATAGGTACATAGATGATAGGGGATAATAGCATTATCTTAAAATGTACAGAATAAAAGCTAAAAGAAACTGTTTAGTGGATTTAAGTGGATCTCGTTTTTCACCCAGTATCACCTAGACCCCAGTGGTAAAGATGTAATATTCTATCACACTGTCTTCAAAATACAAACTCCCCTCCTGTCTGTGGGAGCACATCGTCCCTAACAACCTTCCGCTCTCACAACAGCAACATTTCTAAAATGGCAGCCAATGTAGCATCAATGCAGCAAACACAATCAAAATGAACTCCATTTAAGCAAACGCATTTGCCATTCAAGGGACACATGTAGTTCAAGGTTCAAATTTGACATTTGTTAAAGGGATGGTTCTGCAAGAAACAACAGGGCCAAATCTGGCTCTTGGATGTAAACACACAGCATTCACTGATTTAACTGCATGTTCATGTGAAAGCACTGTAGCTCACTGCGAACAGAAATGTTTTAATAAATTATTGTTTTAATACACGTCAGTGAAAACAGATACTTGTTAAAAATTCACATTTTCCCTGCACTCAGAACTAGTAACACTCTGTTAGCGCACGAGAGCTAAAAGCTGAACAAACAGGAAGTCAGACTGGCCAGCCTTGTTTTATTTTACAGCACAAGCTGAAGTCCAGATAAAGGCATGCATATAAGCACGTGCTTAGAGTAAATGCTTACCATGGTGCTGGCAAATCAACTAGCCAGTATATGAAGCATTGCAATTGTAATCAAGACAACCCGCTTATGTATGGATATCAAAGAATTGTTAATTAGCCTAGCAATCCCCAATTCATTCACTTTATATTGAAAAAAATCAAAGAATAGTTGCTAAATGTACTTGTCTGTGTTTACTCATATCCTGTTAGAAGTTTACCAATGTAACCAAATTAGCTTTTAGATCCTAAATCCTTTTCATATCTTAATTGCCTTCACATTATGTATGTGACTGTGTTCAGATAACCTTAAGATCAAAGATGAGAAACACTGCAGGAAATTAATAATATTATTTATATTGTCTTCAGATTATCTATCCCTGTTATAATGAAGGACCGGCTAATTGCCTTATGTAAATGAGTGTAACTAGTTTACCTGTGTATGCATAGGAAATAGAAGATTAACTTCAAAGCAGAAGACCACAAACTATCTGCATTGCCTATTCTGCCTTGGAGGAAAGCCCTGCTGTGATAGTCTCTGTGACGAGGCTTGTCAGCTTGCCAGAGAGCTATAAATACTAGACTTTGGGTATGATCCTGCATCTCTAGTCTGCTGAACTTTGAACAGGGAAAGTTTAAACTGTGGGATTGAGATCTTCCAAGTAATTATTTGAAATACCCTGGAAAATGCATGGAAAGACTCGAATAGGCTCAACATCTAAGATGCCTTTGATTCTGACCTGCTGGGATAATTCCAAAGAGACTTTTGCAAGCCAGCAGATATGCCATCACTGCTACGATCCTGATCTATGAACACAGAAAATCACTTGTACGTATATGATTTCTTAACCATTTAATAATTCTCTTCTTTTATCAATACATCTTTAGCTAGTTTACTAAGGATTGGCTGACGGTGTGATATTTGGGTAAGATCTGAAATATATATTGACCTGGGGGTAAGTGTCTGATCCTTTGGGATTGGTAGAACTTTAATTATAGTGAATAGGGTTTTCAGTAACCCCTCACTATATTAGACCAATTTGTCTGGATGATAGCCAAGAGCTGGAATGCCTAAGGGGGACTGTGTTTGACTTCTGGTTAACCAGTGCAGTACTTTAGAAGCTCTTTTGTTACTTGCTTGGTGAATCTAATTATAGACTAAACAACCAGTTTGGGGCATTGTCTGCCCTATTTTTTGCAGTATGCTCTGAGTGTGGCATTCTCAGTGTAGCCCATCCTAGGCACCCTGTCACACTTGCATCCCAATCCCATTGGGATTGAAGTATGTACTTACGCATTATCCTGAACAAGGATGTGTTACTGATTCAGGGCCTGAGCGAATTGCTAAATGTGCTTTGGGAAGTTAGAATTCTAAACTTTTCACCTTGCATTCATGTTTTTTTATTCCAGTAATGATTTTTATCTTAACGCATTTTCTACATGTCTTAATTCAAATTTGAATTTGAATTTAATAAAACAGTTACTGTATGTAAAACACTCATTTGCTGTTAAAAGCCTCTGAACAACTCTAATAGTTACCGCATTGTTTATAATCAGGAAGAAACACTGCTACATGCATTCACACAGCATGATTATTTTTAAGCAAATTTAACATTCACCAAAAGGTGCCAGATTAACAGCATTGGAGAATGCAGTTTTATTTATGCACAGAAAAGACATTATATGAACCACGGCATCAAAATTTCTAACAGGCCTCAGCCCTGCTTGGTAACACTCCGATGTGACATTTTCAAGTGTTGCCAGCCCTCCTGCAAATGTTCATGGTGCTGTGTGTACTCAGCCAATCAGCAGCTGACGGCTGAGCAGTTGCAATTCTTACTTACGGGCACTAGAGAATACAATTTCACTCGCTGAGCAGGCACACTTACTCCACTCCTTGATTTGTGCTTTGAGATCAGGGTTTTCAAAAACAGGAAGCTAGGGCATAAATAAATAGCAGTAATCCTAAGGGGAACATATTTCCTCTCTGAGTGATGCTGAAACCAACAATAAGGTACTGAATAAGTAAATAACGATTATTAAGAGTTTAATTGTTACATACCTGCCAGATTCTACCCCTTATCTTAATGCAAAACTCCCACTGACATCCGTGGCGGTTGTGCTAAACAGCGAGGAGAATATGCACTTCTAAATGTATACCTCGGATCATAATTAAAAATGGAATCCAGCATTTCCCACAGAATTCATCTGACACCTCTGCTCTAGAGAAAAAAATCCTTGGAGAATATCTCAAAAGGAAAGCACACGCTTTTTCATCCCATGCAGCATTGTATGCCTCGTGTTATACCCATAAAAGCTGTTTCATTAGAAACGGGGCAGCATGATGAAAATGTATAAGCAGTTACATTACAAGTGAGCTCTGCTGCTGACTCAGCCTCTGTGGAATTAATGAACCCAAAACATCTTGATCTAAATACAGACTGAGAAAGGTAATCTGTTAATACATATTTCATTCTACAGAATGTAAGGGGACTACTTAGTTTTCTCTCTCATTATAAGAGAAGCTTCATTCTTGCCAAGAATCATGCACATACCTTCTGTGCGACTGTGACTTCAAGTCTGCTTTAAAACAAATAGCAAAGTGAAAAAAAAAAAGTAGTTAAATTCACTTTATGAGAGTGGACAATATTTATATTTAGGTTGTTTTCACACTGAGCAGAGTGGCCTAGATTTCCAATTTTGTTCACTCTCCACACCATTAATAGTTGTGTCATGCTTCTCTCTCTGTAATGCAAACAATTTTGTCTTTGACACAGAATTACAGTCCTCAGCATTTAGAACCCAGTTCATGAACAATTTTGCCATGGTTATAGTAGGATTTTGGAGTAATTTCATTGTAAAGCAATTTAACTCATCTCTACTCAGTGCATTCTTCAACACAGCTTGCACGTGGCAGCCTGGTTTCTTAGGAGAAGCAATTTGCAGTGCCATGCAGTACAGCTGGTTTCAGGACATCTAGACTTCCATTCCCTGGGCCAGCGCAGCTCAGACATTCAGCAGCACTGATGTGCTCTCACTTAGGTGAGGAAACCTATCATACCATTCTGACCCATAGGGCAGTTCTTCACTGCAGAGTTTACCTGGGTCCAGGCAACCAGACTAAAGGAGAGTAATGTAATTAATGACAATCTATAGGGGTTTATCGAAAACAAATCCGAAAAAACTAACTTGATACATTTTCTTTTTAAATGAGATTATGAGTTTGTTTGATAAAGGTCATAGTGTTGATGTATCAGACTTGGACTTCTACAAGGCGATTGACTTGGTACCACATGACAACTTGATTAAGAAAACTAGAATAATACAAAATTAACCTGGCACACATTAAATGGATTAAATGCTGGCTAACTGACAAGTCTCAAAATGTAGCTGTAAAAGGGAATGATCATCGGGTAGATGAAATGGCATTGCTTCCACACTCAAGTGAAGTAAAATCTCTCTCATAGCATGTAATATCCTCCATAACAATAAATTCATCGGTCAAACTGGTGACACCCTTCCCAACTTATGCCGCAATTTCCCCCTAACAATAACCATGACAGTGGCCTCTTACACCCAGCAGTGGCTGTGGTTCTGATGCTGCTTCCTCTCTGCTCTGTTCCCTGGTCCCCTCCCCAAACAGGTCTCCATAGACGCTGGTCTGAAGACATCCTTCAGTCCCTCTTCCCATGTGGTCTGTGCCACTCCCCTGGCCCAAGAAAAGGCCATTTAGTGGCAAAAGCCCATCAAGCTTGGCAAGAGGCTCAGTGCTGAGCGCAGTGCCATGCACCCGTCAAACTTCTTGCAGTAAGTTGATGAAGTTTCCAGACTTGCTGTTGGCATCCTCTGCCTTGCAGGACGTGCCCTTCAGATCATTCTTCTCTCCCTGCATTGCCTGCTTAATCCTCTCCTCCAAGAGGCTGAAGAGATGTTCTCATGGAAGTGCTCATTTCAGATAGTTCCCCCCAAATTTGTGGACCTCTCTGACCTCCAGCCAGAGATGCACCGAAACCTGGATGTGTGCCTCTGGCCAGCTAGCAACACCAGGGAATAAGGATCACCGGGATGTCATTTCTGTTCAAGAAAGCCATGAAGAAATGGAGCAGGCAACATGGAATGAGGAGTTTGGATGCCAATCTAAGCTGGTAGGTGACTTCTGGCATAGAAGAAATGAGCAGGTGGAAGGGCAGGAAAATATAGCCCTTGGGAAATTATCAGAAGGCACTGGAAGACTATCAACACCAGAGGTCTGTAACAGCCTGCATCCGTATGGCAAAGTGGGCAGGTTAGAGCCTTAATGTGAAACATTCATGTGGGCTCTAATCTATACCCCCAGGAAGCTAAGCAAGCCCAGGTTCAAAGCACATATAAAGCCAGGTAAAGGCTTTTCTGTGTGGATGACAGGAGGATTGGGCTAAAACCCAGGCGTGAGCCCAAGTTAACTCTGCAGTGAAGGTATACCCTTAGTGAGTTTTTGACTAAGTCTTAGGCCTGGTCTATACTTACTGGGAAATTTGGCAGCAGTCGATGGGAGTAGCTTCCATAACTTACGTTAACTTCCTCTATCCTCTTCTGCGCGCCGTCTCCACTATGATGTGCTGACGGGAAATGAGTACCCATCGACACAACGCTATGTTTTTTTTGGAGGTGGTTTTATTGAATCAACTTCTGGTTTCAATTGAGCGAAATCGATCCGGATAAATAGATCTTCGAATTCACCATTGGACACAATAAAGGCTTATATTTCTTGACTGGTTTGTATTCCAGTGTGGTGGATATTGAGTCTCAGTCCCCAAGTATCAGAAATCGAAACACTGCTAATATATGTAGAAATCTCAGTTCACCAATAATAAATGTGTGAGTCCTTGAATAGTGTGTGTGTCATCTAGAAGTCTGTTGTGGGAACATTCTGGAGGGCTGAATGGATATCCTAATATGGGGAGGAACCCACATTTCTTTGCTCTGATCCTGCTATGGGTATCGGTATGCAAAGAGCAAAAGGACACCACAGGCATATTCTCATCTTAGGAATCAGGACTTAAGCCACATGTGTATCATTGATGCTTCTTTAGGAGAGTCTTTTAACTGTTGCACCTCTGACCAGTATTTCTCTTCTGATTCAATAAAGGGCACTTTAAATCAGTCTTGACCTGCTTTAGGGTCTAAATTTAGTGAAGCACTTAAATATGTGTTTAAGTCCCGTTGAAGTCAATAAGACTACTCATATGCCAGAGCACTTTAATGCTAGATTCTTGGTTTTTAATGTGGCTACATAATACGTGCATGCTTTATAACAGATGAAGGCAACATTTAAGCAACAAATCACTATTCTATTATTTAGTGTTTGCACCTGTAATGCATTAAATATGATTATAATTCCTATTACTTGTGTAAGGAGTGCAGGATCTGCCTATACTGTCAATTTGGATTGGTGATGCTTTCTTTCTTTCAGTGCTACATCTCTCCCCATGTTTGGATCAAACCTTTCATTCTCCCTTATTTCCCATGAGAGACAGTAATGAAGAATGTACAGTATATGTCAAGAGGTTATCCTAGCCAAGGCTACACTGTACAAGGGTCCCTTAATGAGCAACCTGCTCTGTCCTTAGAAACCTACTGGGTTAATAAAACTGACAATTTCTTATCCTGCTAAAATTACAGGATTCTCTAAGTAACCAAAATACCTTTTCCTGTATTTCAACATGTGTTTACCTCAGACAGAAAATTATCAGTATAAAAATTATTGTTGTTGGAGGGAAAGGGGAGGAGAATTATTGCCTAAAATGTTTGAAATACACCTCTGCCTCCTTTCTGAAAGGAAAATGTAATCTATAATTTACACAAAACACTGAATAGAATAGCATTCTTCCTTGTAATGATTTTCACATGCTCCAATGCTTTATCTGGTGTTGACATGATAACTAACTTTTCAAGTGCTGACTATCCTTCTAAAGAACAATGAGAAAAACACTGGTGCCATGTGTGAACATTATGTGGAGTAGTTTGGGGGGGGGGGGGGGGGGAAGAAATGGATGACATTTGGGGCCAGTTTACATCTTGGCTAAGAAGAGTCTTCCAAGAGACTAAGAAATATTTGAAAGAAATATAATTTCATTTTAAAGGTGCAAAGTGAACTCCATCTTGCAATTTACAGTCTGCAGCTAGAATTGCTGAATGCTAATTAACCAGCCTCTGAAAGTACTGAACTCAGGAATGTGAGGAAGAGAGAAAAATTTTGGAGACAAGAAGAAATTTACATAACTTACAAGAGTCTTATTGCTCTTATTTTAATACTAAGAATATGGAAAGGGGCAAGCTAGAGGGGAAATGAGCCTCTGAATAATTGTGCTGCATTGCGATTCAACTCTCAGGGCAGATAAGCATTCTGTCCTGAAAAGATGTTACCATACAACTCCAAAGGGCTGGGTCAGAGAGAAATGTAAATAGTACTAAGCTCCTCCCTCATATGTCGCACTCACACAACACTTCTTCTGTGAGTTCTATTCAGACATCTCTCTGAGCAAGAATCCAAGCCCTGCCCTACAGTGAGTATTTTCAGAAGTTCTCCATTGTTGGTCTAGCCTGGGTGCACATGTTTTTTCTGCTTTCTTAGCCACCTCTGAACTTGGGTGCTTTTGAAATTACTACCCCAAGTGCTTAAGGAGCACAAGTTGAAAGTAAAAATGAAAACTCTCTTTGGGGTCATCCAGACCGGTAAGTGGTTCTGTCACCACCTGCCTTTTACCTTGGTGCCACGTAGCTATGGTTGAGATCTCTGACACCAGTAGCCTGCCCACAAGCACAAGGTCTCACCCTGGCTTCCACCAGCCTAGTCACTCCTTGCAGGGTGACACCTGCAATCCTTCCAGTCCCAAGTCTCCCCAGATCCATCTTACCTGTGTTCCCACATACCAGACACCATCAGATCGCCACCATCAGATCGATTTCTGGATCGACTGAGCGGTCAGTGAAGATGCACTCAGTCGATCCAGAAATCTATGTACTAAGACCACCTTCACAAGTGGCATAGCGCTGTGTCAACGGGAACACGGTTCCCGTCGGCGCAGTGCAGTGAAGGATGGCGCACAGAAAAGAAGCAGAGAAGTCGACGGGAGTTACACGAGTTTTTTGTGCAGCTTGCATAACTACTGTCGACTGCCGCCAAATCTCAGAGGTAAGTGTAGACAGGGTCTGGGTGTGCATTTTCTTTTCTATTTTGATGGCAGATGAGAAAGTGGGTGGGGGTGGGAGATAATCTTTTGAATCAATCCCCTTCCATCAGTGAATCTTTCTTATAATACTCTGATGCCAGCTAAGGTGATATTTTCTTTTAATGCCCTCATTTACCTTTCTTATCCTTTCTCAGTGTTGGCCACAGAATGTGTGGCCCTCAGACCCATGTTCAGGATGGCCAACAGTATTTTACAGTGTTGCCCAAAATATCAGATTTTATTGAAAGTTTCATAATATTTGGTATTTTTCTTAAAACTCAGCTACTGGAGTCATGAGTTTACAGGAGAACTTCAGCTTTCCTTAAAAAAAATTAGCTCTCTTGGTTGAAAAAAGCTCAAATATGCAAACTTCCCCTTCTGTGGCTGAACCTACTGATGATATAAGCCCTAGTACACTGATCTACTACAACTAATAGAGATTCTCCATCAAGCACCAAAGGAGTTCGTTTAAATCAAATAGCTAAGTGAATCAACAGTGCCAAACGCTGCAGAAAGATCTCTCAGGGTCAGGTTGCATAAACCATATGAATCCAACCCTGTAGATTTGATTCATCGCTAGTCACAGCAGTGATGGAAAATGCCAGTCAGGAACCTTTTACGTGGAAAACATGTAGCAAAATCCATTAGATGCTTGAGTGTTTTACTAGATTTACAAGACATTTCTGAAATGAGTTACAATAGCGTGAAGTCCATCAGCTTGAGATTCTGCCAAGATTTGTCAATGCTTTGTGTAAACGGCCAAGAAGCCAAGACTCATTGTATGAAGTGTCTAAGATAGCACTTGCTGGGCATATCTCTGTTTTGCAGGGACCTTTTATTTTGGATCACACTTGACTCCTCACTTTTCCTCACATCCTGTTGAAGTTTAGCTATCTTTTCTTTGTCATGGCTCAAAGCCACTAAAATTGCCATTAATTCATGTCAGTCACACTATAAAGTAGTCATAGCAGGGAAGATAGCTGTGGTCTAGTAGCACAGGGCAGGAAAGCAGGAGCCTTGGGTTATGCTCCTGAATCAGTTGCTGACTTCATGTGTGTCCTTGGCAAGTCACTTAACTTGTATTTCAAGACATGATGGTAGCTCAGAGGAACTGATAATATTTGGACATTTGGAGCCCAAATACATCTCACCATTTGCTCCTCCTCTCCTCGTCATCTCTCTCTTCAGATCCAACTCATCTGATCAATGAGCCATGTCTCCATATTTGTTACCTCTCTTGCATCTATCACTTTTTAAAAAGCGGTTTCCCAAGGGTCCCTTTAGTTCAAGCACCTGACATAGCATTTCCTATAGATGTACTTCCATGAACTCATCTAAAACACATTATATTCTATCCTACGGCAGAGAGAGAGATGTGTAGGAAGACATTTTCTAAGTATTACAAACCTCACCAGTACCACCTGGTGAAGTCGTCTTCTCCATGTTAATCTGAAACATTTCTTTCCTTAGCGTAGGTACTCTGGCAAAATGAAGAACCTGGCACTGTAATCATTTTTTATAAAAATAAATGTCTAAAAGTGCCATGATTTCAATGGAAAGCTGGGACTTTATCCAAATCAATAAACCGCACTGCCTTCAATTTTCCATAATCCAAAAACAAGCGAAGCAGCCAAAGAATGACATCTGCATATCCCAGATGCAAGAAAAACACATTTATATTTTATATAGATGCCTAAAGACAACTGTGGAGATTAGCAGCATTTTTCTTGTGAAGCAAACATAAGAGAAGTTCCCTTCAAGGAGGATAAAACTGGCCATCCAGAATGTTTGTGAAAAAGGGTATCTTCCTATCTACAAAAAAGCAATTAGACAGAAAGCGATAGGAAGAAAATAATTATATCTATATTGAGAAGTGGTTCCACATAGTGAAGCAACACAATCTTCCTAATACATTAGAAAATGATGGGTGCTCATTTTTGTTGAGTCTAAAATACTCAGCCCCAACAGGACAAAGGGAGGGAAAAATCTCCAAATGATGTGGCTTTCTCGTTTATGCAATTTTTAAAATTATTTAATATCTCAGACAGTTCCTGTAACAAAATAAGGCAGTAGTGTGCAAGGCAATTAAAGCATACAAGAGTCAAAGAGACATCTAAAATTTATTCTTCATAAAAGCTCCCCTAATCCAAATCACGCCAAAACAAAACAGATAGATGTTTAGCCTAAAGCCAGATTCAGCCAAAAAAAGCCTATGAGCATGATCTAAAACCTGTCATATTTGGGCTGCAATGGATAGTTAGAAGGAGCCTAGCTGTACAAGGTAAGTTTGGGGGGTGGGAGGAAATGAGATTTTCTATAATACATAATTATAGGCCTTGTAGCAAATGAAAGTATTCTAATGCTAACCTCAGAATGAGGAGACCTCTGGTTCTGATAGCCAGCATCTCTCCCTGCAGACCTCAACCATCACAAAGTGATTAAGTATGCTTTTACTACCTGGTGCATTCACATGTACTGGGAACTTGTAGTGTGCTTAGCTAAGCAGTTTCTGCATTCCTAATGCTTCTTTAGCTGGGGCTACATGGATAACTCAGAGTGAATCCACCAGGTGATGTACAAGTGTCATTCCTGGACGCCGGGATATTTGTGTGATATACACAAACATTAAGGGGCTTGATGTCTTCTTTGGACACCAAACAATCATGCTACTTCTAACAACACAGGGTACTTTGACGAAACACTTTCTTTATGAGAGCAGTTATACCATTTAAATAATCTAAACCTCTGGATTCTATTTCCAGAATAAAGCTGAGTTGGTAGAAGGCCAAATTCTGTTATCTTTATAGGCCAGAAGGTCATTCATATAATATGGTACTGAACTGAATGGACTAGGTAAGGACGTCTGGATTCGGCCTATGTAATACAAGTCACGTGAATGGCTTTAGGAGACATATTCAGACCAGATCTAAGGCTTCATTTCATGTGTCAGACATCACACGAAGAAATCAAGAACACAGTTAAAATCAATATGGTTGTGAATAAAGCCTGACTGACTGTGGTATAAATTACTCCTTCCAGAAACTCAATACCTACCAAAATAGATTGCTTAGTGGCTCTGTTCAAAGGGTGAAGAGGCAGAGCAAGTATAGTTCAACCATACAGATCATCTCAAGACAGAAAATCAGGGCCCACTTAGCAAACTAAGTTCCTGTGGCTTCCTACTGAGCTGGGGAAGTCAAGCATGTTTCATTTATGGAGAATTCCATCTTTGTGTATTGGCATCAAAAATCTTTTGGAAAATGAGGCTTTTTTAAAGGGAACTTCAGCTCAATTCACCGAGTGCAGCCCAAATATATTACAATCTCTCCTGAGGATAATTTCGCTGAGATAAACTGCCAGCCATGTGTTTGCCAGCGGGAACCCCCACTCTCCAGCTTCCTCCCTTTTTCACTCCATGTGTGGTTTTATTTGTTTTAGATTTGCATTTTAATGAAAGTTTTCCATGATTTATTTCCTAATGCAATCAAGACAATAGCAGCCAGAGTGACAGAAGTTAAGTCTCAAGGAAAAAAAGAATCTGCCTAGTACAACTTTAGCTGTACCAATTGCATGAACTGTACTATGCAGCCTTTGAACCTTTCTCCTCTGAAAATTTAGCAATCTTACTACAATCTACTGTTAACATTTTACCTGCCACACAGTCAAGCTTTACTACAACCACTCTACAAAACCATGAAAAGTATAGAGAGCAGCAGCATCCCAGTGAGGAAATAGTTCGCATGATATCTTCAGCACACATTGTCCCGTCTTAAGGGTGAGTCATTCAAACAAACAGCAGTTGCTTATAGGTGAATTAGTTTTACCTATGGGAATCCTTAATTCCCATCCAAAATAAATCCTATGAGTGTTTTATTCTGATTTACTAAGAAAGATGCACTAGAAGGGAATTCTAGTCATATTAATTTAATTTTATACTCTTCTCCTCCTCCCAAGAGCACATAACTGACCGACTTGGCAAATGAGCTCATTCCCCAGTTAACAGTATCAATAGACAGTGCAAAATTTCTGTAACGTTCTCTTATTTTCCATCAGTTCAAGGAATTGTGGGTACCATTGTCTGAATGTTGTTGCCTAGCTAGCTGAGCGCAACACCAAATCAAGTTGTTAGCTTTCCAAATGCCACCCACCTGCATCAATGGGTGGGGGAAACTGATGGGGCTGGTAGTGAAAGGGGAAACAGGTCCAGCTGCAAGGGAGGGAGACACTCATCAAGGGACAATAGGTAGCTCCTCCCTCTGGGAGCCTCTGGCACCCATTGACCAGCTGAGGAAGAGGGGTACTGATTGAGCAGCATTGCCCAGATCCCAGGATTGAGCCTGGTGCTGGGGGCATGTGCAGCTTTTTCTGGCTCTATTTCAGCAGCCCTCCCTACCTACCCAAACTAGGAATGGGAACCCAGACTGACAGATGCTGTGGGTCTAGCCCATTGCCTGTTTAGGGGGATCAGGAAGGAATTTTTCCTCTCAAGGACAAGGGAGCTTTTTGCCTTCCTTGTAGCACTTTCAAGCTACAGTGGGTTAAGCAGGAACATGCTTAGTACCTAACTGGGCTACTGGGGCAGAGTTGTTTATTTGTCAAATTTGTGGCCAGTATCCGGTGTGGTTAAGAGAATAAAATGAATAGTTCCCAGAGGTAATGGTAATCCACGAAGGATTTTGGTGATGGGCCTGGGCTCAAGTGATAGGTGAGACCTGGTGGCCCTCACAGGCCAACGTCCCCACCCTGTTGCACCCTCTGTCCCACTCGCAGAGAGGCTGAATCATGGGCAATAGGCTGAGGAAAGCTTACCCTGCGTTATGGGTTATATGGTAAGGAGACCTTAACCACTGCATTGGAACCAATTAAATGCTTGGTACAGGAGAATATGGGTGATGGGTGTGTAGCACACCTCCCTTGTGCAAAAGTTCAATCAAAGTTGCATCCTGCCACTTAAGTCTATGCATGCGTCTGTCCTCATTTTGCCGTTGTGTCCATGTCAAGTGCCCCCATCTTTACCTGTAGCTGATTGCAGGCACAAAATAAGGGACTCGTTTGAGGCGCCTTTAAAAAATGTGACCCATAAGTGACTGAAGTGTGGAAAGCAGAGAATGCCAAACACGCAATACTATCTACCACGACACAAGACAAGAAAAAAATCATTCATCAATATTGCTTTATGTTAAGCATATTTTTTAAACGTGAACATTACCAACTTTACAATCTTCTTCATAGAAGCTAAATTCTATGGAGATGACTTGATCCTTAGATTTCTGCAGGCTCTTGTAAAGAGTCATTCGTTGGCAGACAACTAGAAAATAGTTTTGCCATTACGGCTCCAATTTTTATTCTTTCTGCCTCCTTCAGTTTACTTGGTGTCTCAACCTGTGTTTCTGAAGAGTATAACCAAAGCCAGCACAAGGACATGGGAATAAGAGCATGGAAAGGGAAGATGAGCTCTGCTCTTAAAGAAATGAAGGACTTTGGAATAGTAGAAGATAAACAACTAAAAGCAATACTCTCTGTGGCCCATGTAGCGAACAATCAGCAATGTTCTGCCGTACATTAATATTACAATTAAATACACACTTTTTCCTTTTTCACATTTAACGTGGCTTTCATTTTGCTAATTTCTACAGGATGGGCCTCCTGGATAATTTCCAATAACTTTTTAAATATAAATAAAACAAAATCGTTAAATACATAACCATTGTTCTCCTGCAGTATAAATTTAATCCAGAGTCTTCACTATTCTGTCATTTGCTCTACAATTTCAACAGTTAGCCATTTACAACATCCTATTTTGTAGTCAATAAAATGGCATTGTTTTATTCAGTCATATTGCCATATTGCACCTATCCCCCAAATCAACTAGTCATGCCTTGAAAAGAAATCACGGAATAAAGCTTAATCTCCTGTGTATTGAGAAAAGGCAGAAAAGTTGTTAATATAGTAGGAGAAACTGAAAAACATACTTATGAGGATGATCCCGTTATATTCACTCACTTGAGGAAAAAGTTCAATTATTCAAACAGCCTGGAAAGAAGTGTTATAATCTTCAATGGGCAAGATTTACATTTTTACCAGTCAAGCAGATTGTACAAAATTAGATTTTAACAGTCCTAAAATTTTGAATGCTTACCAGATAAAGGCCTTTTCCTAATACTTATTCACATAAGACCAATCCAATTAAATTTTTAAATAAAATCCAATTTGCTGCAACTTGATTGACTGGAACCATAAAGAGCTTAAAAATACCCCACACAGCTGGATGGCAGAAAAATGGTAGGAGAGAGAGAACAAAAAGAAACAAACAAAACCAAACCAAACCCCAATTGGCACATGCTTTATTGCAATATTTAGCAGCATAAAAACAAGTTATCTTGCTCCTGAGTATTCTTGCAGAATATAAGTATAAATGAATAGCACTAAAAATACCCCCATCACCAGCTAGGGTTCATCAGTATGCAACTGCCTATTACCTTACAAATCCACCAAGTAGAAAACATATAACTAGATTACAGTACACTGCAAGTAATTGTTTGTATACTTTGACAGAGTTTGCTTTGTTTTATTATATCCAGATAATGGAACAAAACAAAGTAAAATAATGGCAGGTTAGAACAGAGTGATTTGTGACTTTGGTAATAGCATACCTGGCTTTTACATGTACAGTGTAAAACTCCTCCTTAGTTCCACTGTCAGATACCATTGCTGCAGCACAAAGCTGGTCAAATTAATAAGTGGTGAAGAAAGTAACCCTTTTTCTGTTTGAAAATTATCCATAAGTGGCTTGGTGGGGTTTGTTTGTTTTGTTTTATTAATTTATTTAACAAATGTGTTTGTTATTTGAAATATTTGACAAGCACTTTGTGCAAGCAGATTCTAGTCTACAGTTAGTGCAGGATAATGATGATCATCAAAAAGATCAGATTAGATTAAAATCATTAGGAATTTTTGGTGTTTGCACGCTATGATACATCGTATAAACCACACAGTATTATTTCTTTTCCCTTAATCGATGACCTAAGCATAAGATTCCCAAACTGTGGTCCATGCTCTGTGTTAAACACTAAGTGGTGGGCTGCAGAGATCTGACTAACTACCAGGAGCAACACTGTCAACTGTTGTGAACCTTACAACAGTTGGCATTTTACTTAAATCCCCTGCTTGTGAAGACAAGTTACTCAAGAATCTCAGCTTTCATAACACACACATCCCACTTCTAGACCCCATGGTTGCAGAAACAAGCTTGCAAATGCAACCAATATGGATCCTATATACTTTAGAAACCAGAAGGAAATTAAAATAACCCAAATTTTATGTATATATTGTAAATTTCATAATTTTGGGATGGTTGGGGTTCAATGTATTTACTTTTGATCATCTGGGGCTGGCAATACTTCAAGGCTGGCTCTGCACTTTGTTACCTGTTGAACAAAATGAAACAGATGGAAATAGGAAGGGGGAAATAATAATCAAATGAAGGACAAAAGTAAAAACCACTAATGTAGTTACCTTTTCCCAAAACTGGCAAAAGTTTTATTACCCCAAAGAGAGCTGAAAGTATACAAATATTTCCTAACATTTATTCCTCGATGTAAGCAGTTGCCATAGTTGACACAGAAAAGTTATCTGATCCTAAATGGGAGAAGAGATTGTCTGTGTGATTGCAAAAGACGAGGACAGCTCATGCATATGGGCAGCCACCTGCAGGAAGCCCCAAAAGAGTCATTGACAATACAGTGAGTGGTAGAAAAAGCAGGGAACAATATGTTTGTGTAGCTAGGTAGGAGGGGCTAATGGAAACATGGGATATTTTAATGTAGATTAGGGTTACCGCTCATAGGTCTTCTTTAAAAACTTTGAGAAAGGATTTAAAGAATAGAGGGAGAAGACATGGTGGAGACTGGCAGGTAGTACAGGCATAGCAGGAAGTGGGAAAGAAGACAAACATACTGGTTTGGCTGGAGGCCATAATGGAAGAGAGTATCCAGACAAGTGTATTGGGCTGAGTGAAAAAGACTTAGAGGGGGAGAGCAAATGGAGGGCCTTGAAAGGGAGCAATTATAAGCAGATTGGAACATCTCAAATTAAGGTCTTATCCAAAACCCACTACAGTCAACATCAGACTCCCATTTGACTTTGCTGGAGTTGAATCAGGCTCAGGTCAGTTTTGTAAAGGGTTTTATTAGTGGGGATGAGTGGCCCCTATCCCCAGGGGTCTGTGGGAATATGAGTAGAAAAGGGCACTGGAGTGAGTCTTCCATTGGGGAAAACTATGAAGCACTGTTTCAGAGATGTAACCTGCAAATTCTGTTGCATCTGTTTCCACAGTGTGGCATGCTGGAGCAGCACGGAGTGATATGAGACTGCGGTGCTCTCTCTACCTTTCTTAATGATCCTTAAGACCAACAAGTAAAATAAAGGAACTAAGGGGAGAACCACTGAATAGTTGGAAGGGATAAAAGACAAATTCTGGACTTGGACAAGCTGAAGACTTGGGCAAGTTGAAATAAATGGGTTAGAAATGAATAGTTATAGTTTCCCATCAAATCATACCTTGCTGCAGATTGCTTATTCAGTTAAAATATTCAAATACCAGTTGGGGGCCACGGTATTATCGTGATTTCAATACCACTGAGTGATTGAATTTCAGAAATACCACATTAGTTTAAAAGACCGCCAGATGTAGCAATCAGAACAGGAATCATATTAATACCTTTCACTCCACAGGTCCCAAGGGCAATGGGTTTTATGATGGGTGAGGGAATCTGACTCTGACTTGAGGGAGTTGGTCCAACATAGAACAGAATATTTCTTACAGGATCATAATATTCCAGAGAGGAATAAAAGACGAAAGACAGCATATTTTAGCCTAATCAGACAGTTCTGAACCTCTGAACAGAAAGTACTGTCACCTTAAAGTGTTGTACAAACCTTGAAAAAACAGCATGGTTCCACATTTGTTGTGCGCCCGTGATCTCCGTATTACATTTGCTCAGTTTCCAAGTCAAAAGAAGGATTTTTTTTCTTTCCAGCTGTCAGCCCTGCATAGACAGTGTAGAAACTGAAAGCCAAGCTGGATTCTGTTGGGCTCATGCATCATCACAAAGAATAAAAATTCTGCAAGGAAATTGCTTACCTCAGTTATACCCCATTGTGCAACCCCATTGTCCTTCAGTTACACTCTCTGATATTCCTGTGAAATGCTGTTGCCTCTGGTGGGGAATTGCACAGGTGTAACCAAGTACATAGTCTTAAGACAATGGAGTTGCATAGGTGGCCCTGCAACTGGAATGTAGGTAACAAATCCGCTGATGACACATGAATCAGAAGAGAATCCAATTCACCTCACTCATAGCTGTGTTGGTTCTGCAGGATAGACAGTAGTAGAAATCAATTTCCTTTAACAAAACTTATAGATCTAAATCTGATCTGCTGAATATAATACCTAGTCCTTCTATAGCACTTTTCATCCATAGATCTCAAAGAGCTTTACAAAGGAGGTCGGTAATATTATCACTGTTTTATATATGGGGAAACTGAGACACAGAGTGGGGAAATGACTTGCTCAAGATCACCCAGGAGGCCAGTGACAAAGCCAGGAATGGAACTTAGGTCTCCTGAGTCCCAGTCTAGTGCTCCAAGAATAAGACTGAGCCCTGTCTACACTTACCTGGAGATTCGGCGGCAGTCAGCGGGAGTTACGCAAACTACGCAGAGTAGCATGCCTAACTCCCATCGACTGCTGTGCTTCCCTTCTGCGTGCTGTCTTCACTGCACTGCGCTGAAGGGAACTGTGTTCCCGTCGACCCAGCGCTACGTTACTTGAGGGGGTGGTTTTACTCAGTCGACTTCCTGATCGATTGAGTGGGTCTACACTGACCACTCAATTGATCCAGAAAGATCGATCTGGCAGCGGCGACTTGCCACCGTCAGCATAGACATACCCTAATATGGTCTCTTTTGTACGTCCTAGAGTCCTAAAATTCCTCCTGTCCTGCAAGGGTTTGCTTGCCTTGTAAAGTGATTTCCATACTATAGCACTAGAGTCCATTCAACGGACATAGTCCTGTCTGCAGGCTACCTGGAATGATAAGGCCCCAGAACTGTACATCATCTCTTTTCACAGTAGACTCTCATATTAAAAGGCTGGCTAAAACAATTCAATGTATTATGCAGACAGGTGCATCAGAATCACACGCACTGCACAAAAGTGTACTATGAAGATTTGATCAGCATGTGTTTAAGATGGTTGCATTACTCAAGTGTCCCAAATAAGTGCCAATTAAACCTTTATACCACGCCTATCACGCAGTATTCTCTGTATGCCACATTTCAGAAAAAACTATTTTACAAACATTTTAGATTTTTTTTTTTTTTAAATATTGGAACTATTTTTGTATTCCTCTTCCTGTAAAGCCAGGGGCTAAGTTCCTATGAATCCACAGTACAGGACTCAGAAGGTGGTTTCTAAAAACCTATCAAAATGATCTGAGATAACTTTTCTATACCTAAAAGTGTCATGATTTCAAAGTCAGTGAACTGCGTCCCTCTCAGGGCTGCAAGCGTTGTGTGGTGTCCCACTTAGGAGAGATCCCTAATTTCCACTCCGGATAAGGCCCAGCAGAGCCATGAGACGGCATGTAATGACACTTACACATACCAAAAATTTGTCAGTGGTTTAGAGGTGAATCTTGTCCATCCTGGGACTCATGAATTATCTTTAAAAAAAAAAAAAAAAAAAAATCCTACCTATTGAGGGAAGCAGGGGTAAATGTTTCTCTGGAAGGCTGTTTTTGGTTTGTTTACTTGATTGCTTTTTGGTTTTGGTTTTTAATGGCAGATGTTTGAAGGTGCTTAAAGATTTGAAATGTTAGAATGATTCTTGGGAGATTGACTAGTGGGCAGAGGGAAAGTGAAGAGGGAAGAGATTTCATGACATGTTTGTTTATCAAATAGTGCCGAGATTTATTAATGGTTATAATCTCCACAGGCAAGGTGTGTGTGTGTATACAATGTGTGTGCTTCTCACATGGGAGGCAAGATATTTTACCGCAGGGCCACTAATGTGTGTGTGACAGATAGCTGCAATGGCACAAACTGTTAGGTTGATAAACCAGACAATTATATATTATTCTAAAGCAATATTTTCTTGCAGACTTGTTTGCCTGTTGTCATAACATTCCATACTCAATGGACTGACAAGTCCAAATCTGATTGCATTTTAACAATTTTCTATTGCTCACAAGATGACAGACAAAGCAGAGAACATTCAGTGCCTGAGATGTTCAATTTTCAGTTGAAGGGATGTTATTTAATTATAGGGAATATGAATAAGGGTATGATAATTAAATTATGACCTTCTTCAGGGCAGGGAATTTCATATCACAAAGGAATTCGTGTTGTTACATTGTAATAAATCAGGTCTTTTGTGCCATTTTGAGTTCTATTTGATAGACTTTTTATTAACTCCATACATCTCAGACCCATGAAACACAGTCAGTGGATCAGGGTGGAAGTTTTATTAAGGATGAAATTCTGAATGTTATAAAATTGAATTAGATTCCTCATAACTGTAATTAACTGATTTTCCTGCTAAAACATTTACCAGAAAACTCTACCCAGAATAATATTTTATGCTGATAAGAAGCCCCATTTACTTCCTGACAGCATACAATAGTGATTTCAAATTTTAAATGCACTACACTGTTGAATAAAATGATTCTGTTTAAATTTTCCATTTTGGAAGACAGAGAAAGAGAAACAGAAAGATGTGCTGGTTATTGAGTCTGCAAATAGAACAGCTAGAGACACATCCATTATGCTGTGCCTGACTTTATTAGTACCAAGACTTCATCTGCACCATTTCCCAGGTTTCCCACATATTGCAGCCTTGAACTACTGATCAGAAAAGGCATCACTATATAATTATTTGCATTGCTGCTCTATGTCAGTGTTTCTCAACGACCAGTCCCTGGACCGGCACCGGCCCCTGAGATCTCCCTGACACACCATAGAAAGCCAGTCCCTGGTATCAAAAAAGGTTGAGAAACACTGCTCTATGTCCTGGGCTCCGTATCTCCATGATTATCACATTAGTGCAGGTTAACTTGTGTGCTATAGAGGGAATAATGGAAAGACTATAGAGAAACCAGAATGGCTAATGACTAGTATGGATGCTACTGTTTACATTAATGGAACTCCTCAGTGACAAAAACTAACACTCCACTTAGGCAGAGAGTGCTGAGAAAGTAAGATGATATAACCCCAACACGCTGACACAGATCCTGCCTGCTGTTAATCATCCCATCTTTTAATGTCTTCGCTCATGCATCCTAACATTGGCAGGTCAGTGGTGGGACCAGTACATACAGCATCCACTTTTCAACCATTTTTCCTGGTTACGCTGCATAACACCATGACCTACTGTGACTCTCATACACAGGGAGAACCCATAAACTACATTCTGTTACCTTTTTAAGACAACTGCAGGCTTCAAAGCTTCTGTCTAATTCTAGCTAGGAGAACCCTGGAAGAGCCCATTAATAGGATAATGGATGTTAAAAGGTTATTAACAGACTAATCAATTCCCCAAAGAGCACTAACCCCCCCCGTGTCTTTTTGTCAAAGAGAGTAGATTAGGAATGGAAACATTCCTATGTTCAGTTCAGTTTCTACAGAGTGAGAAGCTGCTGGAGTGAAAGGAAACATCCCTTCCATGCAGACTGTTCCAGCATGAGAACTTCCTACTCCATCATTCGGCTTCAAGAATGTGCAGCAAGTTGGTTTCTTCAGACTCCACTACATGTTGTCAGGGAGCAACAAACATGTACGGAATAGAGGCGATTGTGAGATCTGGCCATCAGAAACCTGATGCTAAGTGCTAGTGTAAATGTCAATGTTTGTGACAGTCATGCAAATACTAGTTAATAGGAATCAGAGATGGGATGGATTCCAAGCACTGGAATCCGGATGCTTAAGAAATTCCAGCATATATTCATGGATTTATTTCCCTGAGCTGGAAAAGTGCAGAGAAATGCTCTTACCACAGCAAAAAAAGATGTTGACAACTTTTTCCCCCCAGACCATTAAAAAGTGGATCAGTTTAGGATTGTCTCAAGTCTGGGTCAGCTCTTTTCTTTATCTTATTTATTCTCTTTGCCCAAGGTTCTTTTGTAGAAGGTCCCAATTCAACAAAACATTGAAGACACATGCCTGACTTTGAGCATGTGAGTAACGCCATTCACAAACCATGTACTTAAAGCTAGGCACATGCTTAAGTACAAGAGTGGGTGAGGATTTTTTCCTCTTCCATGAAAAATTTAAACTTTTGTTTTTGGCCAAACTTCTACAAATTTCTGGGGCTTTTCATTGAAAAAATTATCATTTTTAATTCTGTTTGTTGGTTTTCATCAACCAAATATTTAAAATTTTCACCCAACTGACCAAAACTAACAATTTTTTAAATTTTGATGAAAAACTGGGGGAAAATTGCTTAAAATGGACCTTTCCTGAGGAAATATCCATTTTCATGAAAAATCTGTCATCAACAAAAAATATTTCAAATGGAAGATGTTCATCCAGTGGTATGCCATCTATGTATGCAAGGCACGCGTCACATGCTCTACTAGCTATGCGTTTTTCAACTGGCAGCCAGTGGGAAGGATTTGGCTTGTGGGACAATTCTATCCATCCCCCATAGAGGATGCCATTTTGTGCCCAGCGTGACTTTTGCACACACCATTCGTGTGATGTCACACTGCATGGAGAATGCCATTTTGGACCACCTAAGGCACGCAAGTGAATTGCTGCATGCCTATCAGAAATATCACGGCATACCACTAAATTCTAGTAAGAACCTTGCTGAATTGAGGCCTTGATATACATTTAGGTTTAAACAGTTATGAAAAAGTAATGGTTATTAACGCTTTAATTTTTGTGTCTTTCACAGCAAACAGAAGTCAGAACTTTTAGGTGGAATAGAATGTTTTGCCCACTTCTTTGAGATGGAAGAGATACAGCAAGGTTATTTTTCTTTATCCTCTGTTTCAGTTTATAGAATCATAGATAGAAGGAAGAGACCTTGAGAAGTCACCAAGCCCAGTCCCCTATGGTAAGGTAGGACCATGTAAACCAGACCAACCCTGACAGGTGTTTTTCCTACCTCTTCTTAAAAACCTCCAGTGATGGGGATTCCATAACCTCCCTTGGAAACTTATTCCAGAGCTTAACTACCCTTATAGTTAAAAAGTTTTTCCTAATATCTAATCTACAATTTCCCTTGCTCCAGATTAAGCCCCTTACTTCTTGTCCTACCTTCAGGGGACATGGAGAACAGTTGATCTCTGTCTTCTTTATGACAGCTCTGAACATATTTGAAGACTTATTAGGTTCCCTTCAGTCTTTTCTCAAGACTAAAACATACCTAGTTTTTTTAACCTTTTCTCCTAAGTCAGGTTTTCTGAGCCTTTTATCATTTTTGTTGCTCTCTTCTGGACTCTCTCTAGTTTGTCCACATCTTTGTTAAGTTGTGGGTCCCAGAACTGGATACAGCACTCCATCTGAGGTCTCAGCCATGCCAAGTAGAGAGGGAAAGTTACCTCCCATGTCCTACATATGATGTTATGTCCTACATTTGACATTATGCCCCATTTTGTACTTGTGCATTTGTTTTTCCCTTTTTAAGTGAAGTGCTAACATAGCTAACAAAAGCATGATGAACTCTATTGTGAATGTCCTATGGCTGCTCCAGTAGCCTTTGTGAAATGGTTTGGTAACTTCTGTCTGTTTCCTAGTGGCCAGGTGTTTATTCCATCACACAAACTAAAACAAAAATTGTGGTAGGGTCCCATCCCAGAGCATACACCTTAGTAGCACGATGTGGCCACAATTTTCAACATACATCTTTGCACCTAATAATAAGAAGAAAGAGGAAAAAATGTTTCTTAATTAAATGTTTTTCTATGAGGTGGCTGTGGGTCTTTTTGGTGTTTAGAGATCTACGGCTTATTGAAATTTTCCTAGAAGATGAAATTATAGTTTTGCAAGCCGTTATGTAAAGATGATATGCAAAATCATAACAAATTAATGACAAAGTGCAATGTAGCAATAAACATGTCAACTGCAGAAGCTCAAAGATGTGCTCTGAAAAGCAGATGAAAAGACTTTTCACGTGAAGAGGTCTTTGGAAACCAATTAAAAGGTAAATTTATATTAAAAAGCTAAGATTCTTGTTTTTATGATGAAAGACAAGCAGTTCAAGAAACACCACCACAGTCTGTACTGTATCCTCAGATGGAGTAAATTGACATAGCTGACATGACACTAACATGGAGCTAAGTGACATAGAAATATACTCATCTACCCCAGCTGAGGATCTGACCTCTTTGAAGCTACGGATGCAAGGCTTCCTGTGGACCTCGAAAGAGAAAAAACCTCACCTTTAGCTATCTAACATCTACATGAATTTCCAGGGATGGAGTCTAATTTTACTCCATTGGGATGCTGACCATGTGTTAAGCTGGGCACATGTTCATTTACATTATATCCTTCAGCATCAGACTGGGTCCTGCCTCTGGAGTCCTCTGCTCTCCTTCTGTACTGGACCCAACATGCTTGGTCACCCTGTTGCAGAACCAGCTCACTCCTTCCTCACATACTTAGACAGTAAGCTTCTGGGGACAGGGATGGTCTTTTTGTTTTGTGTTTGTACAGCACCTAGCACACTAGGGTCCTGGTCCATGCCTCGGGCTCCTATGTTAATACAAATAATACACACACATTCTTTCTGGCCGTGTTCTCTTGAAGTTTTTGTGAAAGCTGAGCACAGGGCTCCGCTCATAGTGTCCTAACATTTATTGGGAACTCCAGAAATATAACCAAGATCCAACAAGTATGGGAATTTGCGGTGGGTGTCCTGGCTTTTTCCACACATAAGAAAAGACAGCCTGCACCTTTAAGAAAATAGCAAAGAGCAAAACTGCTATTGAAAAAGGGGGAGGAAGGGTCTTGTAAACACTCTTTAAATGTTAATTCCAGTGTTTAATTGTAGCTCACTGCGAGCCTATTAAACCCTGACTAAGTGCACCTGACAGACTGACAACAGCATAATGCTAATGCATGCCAGGGAAGAGCAGTAATTAGCTTTTTACATGGGTGTGATTTGGGGGAACTGCTATCAGAACAAAAGGAAATACTTCTGAATGGGGGGAATATATATATATATATTTGGTTATCACACCTTTTATGCCTTTGTGCAGGTTTCTCCCTAGAGCACAGAAGAACACATCTGGGTGTGGGGGATATAGAGGAGTTTTGAAAGGCAAATGATGCCAAGGACAGAGGTGTTTTTTATTCCTTCCTTCATGGTGTATGGATAAAGTAAGACAACTTTAAAATTAGTCGGCTGAGGGAAAAAAGTGTTGTATTAGTTACTAGATTTCACTTGTCAGAGCTATCTGCTATCTTACTGTGTGGAGCTGGGGGTTTATTCAGTCAGCACAATCTTGTATAATTAATTCTCAATCTTGCTATAAATGTAAGAGGACAGAAGAGCTCCAAACAGAGCAAGGGAAAAGTGGAATGGCTGCACATACACACAGAGCTCATAATAGGCTGTTTCCTCTTCCTTTAGATGGTCACTTTACTTTTAACTGCATATGAAAATTAAAAGCCAACACTGTGCTTTACAGTGCAACCCTGGTTTGCTGAATTCCAATTAAACAAAAATTATTTGCATCCTCTAAGGCCTGGTCTACACTTAAAAATTAGATTGACCTAGCTACATCGCTCAGGGCCGTGAAACATTTTGCACTCTGAGCACCATAGTTAGATCTACCTAATCTATGACGTAGACGTGGCTAAGGACAGCATAAGAATTCTTCTGTTGACCTAACCACTGCCTCTTGGAGAGGTGGATTACTTCATAGACAGAAAAAAACCCTGTTGTTGATATAGGAAGCGTCTACCCTGCTGTAGCACAGACATACCCTGAGATGGCCGTTCAGGCTTTGGTGCTATGGAACACTAAAGCACCACAAAGGTGGAGCTTCACTTCAGCTCTCTGAACGTTTCAAACATCCCCACAGACATTAATAAAAATAATTATTTCCTGGTACATTAAAGCTGGTCAGCTGTCACTGAAAATACGACAAGCTTGGAGGGGAAGCCTGGTTTGTAAATCATTCATGAACCACTCCTGCTGGATGCTGGTGCATTAATCTCTATTCACTGAATACTCTGGAGGATCAATTTTCCAACAGTTGAGTGTTCAGGAGTTGTTCATTTTGATGATTTGGTATTTATGGTGACTGGTCACGTGATATCGTTCTTGCTCCTGACTGGACGACAGGCTACGTAACATGCAACAAATAATGCACTTTCAGAACAAATTAGTGAGACTTTTGAGACCTGTGAAGGCAGCAGGATGCCTGGTGCTAGAACCCCATGGAAGGTTACAACTATTCCGCTGAGGAAACATGGACAGAGCCATAGGGGATCTTTCAGGGAACAACCTTAGAAATAAAAAAGCTCAACAATGAGCTCAGACAGAAGTTTGCTTGTTATTTAAGCCTACAAGCAAGGAAAACTTCAGAAAGACTGCACGCTTGGACCATGTTCAGGGACTATGACTGCTTGAAGCAGGGTGGGAATGCCACCTGCTTCAGTTATAACACATATTTTATGAAGTCCCAGGGGTACGTGTGTGAATAATGGAATAGGATGATTCCTTGAATAGCAATGAACACATTTCATGCTTCTTATACACTAATATTTCCACAGACCTGCTTTATTAATACTCGGCCAACTTCACCATATAATTTTAAAGAGTCTCACTCAAGATAAGTCAGAAGGATCCAAAATCCTTTACCTCACCAATTTCAATTTTGATTACTATACTTAAACCACTTAAAAACTAATTTGATTTTCACTTTTTGCATTTCACTCATCTAGGACAGTACAGCGACTATAATAGGTTTCACTTTCTGCTTCAAGTCAGTTTTATTTTTTGGTTCACATGAACTAGCACAAAACAGCTGTGTTCAGCCTCCTAAAACATCAGGGAATATTTACATTAAAAATAATCATATTTTGTTTTGATATTTTGAATTGCATTAGGTTTGTTAAAATAGTTCTTTTGCAAAGCAGAAATGTGAGTACTCTTGAGTACATCCCTTTAACTACTCTTTAGGGAAGGGTTGTAAATAGCAGAGCAATCTAAAGTACTGCACGTTTCTTGGAGTAACTGCTCTTACAGAGCACAATTCCCTCTCAGGCCCACAGATTAAAGAATCATAAGCACAATAATTAGCAGCCATTTTTGTTGTAGAGCTTTTTGTGCACCTGGCAGGAGTGTTGGCATTCTAAATGGCTGCCCCAGGGAAGGGGTAAAATCTGAGAATTGAAGTGATCCAGCACCAGCAGCACAAGCTGTTCCATCATTGGCCTAACACCTGCTCTTTGTTGTAGGTGACCTTGTGATGTTGCTGTGTGTGACCCTAAATGACAAATACCATCTGGTGGTGCTGAGGGAATGCAAAATGTTGAAAATAGGATGGAAGACAACAAAAGCCTATGCGAAGGGGAGAGAATAATCAGTCATCCTGCTGTTCGCTCATAAAAAGGCTCTAGATGGTTGTTTTTTCTGGGTTTCCCATCACCCACGAATATCTTATTTGTCATTATTTATTTATGGAACAAAATTCAACACAAATTCACTTCCACAATAATAGGATGTTAGCTTGCCATCTATTGTTTTTATCATCCACAGTTTTGGCTGCCAAGAGTAATGGTGGAGTGCCATTAGAAGCTTGGTTTTATCTGAGAGATACCCCTGTGTATTACACACTGGCTCATGAATTGTATTCGTTCTTAATGTTTGTGTGGGTCAGTACATCTCTCACTACAATCAATTACTGTAAGTAAGCGTCTAAATCAATTAAGTTGTCTGCTTTTGCTCTTGTAAAGAGATCTGCAATAAAAATGATCCTGTTAGACTTAGTTTGTGTCTTTAATGACCCACCAACATTTGAAAGCATTTGCTCACAAGCTGCCTTTGTTCCTGAAACTGGATCGTTTCCATCATCTCTGTTTCCCCACCTGGGATCTGCGGTGATTCACATGATTATGCCAACTTCCTTACTGTGATGCCATTTGTCTGTATCAGAGGCAGTCATTCTGTAGTCCTGTGGCTTTTCTCACACCTAATTCAGTTCATCCTCCGAACCATATGGTAAACGGGGGAGGGGGAAGGAGAACTATAGGTCACCAGGTGTTGTTGGAAGTCGCTTGCTGTCATAACAAAGGGCACTTGCAATTAGTTCTCAGTTTCCTCAAAGGCAGTGACTTGAAGTATGTCAGCCTGAACCATATACGGTGCCGCGGCTGCCACCTTCCTTTTATTCCTATAATTTCTCCTCATTGTTGCAATAATCTTCCCTGGAATATTTAGCATTTGACATATAGTTGAAAGAGTGAGCAACCAGCCCCATCAATGTTTCTATTCGTCACACCCCATAGATAAGCCTGCAGGGGCCACTTCAGACCACACCAAGTAAATTACCACAGCAGACATACAGTCTCTTCTAGAGCAGTAAGCACAAGTCCTAGTCAACTCAGCTGGTTTTTACCCACATCAATATGTTGTACTCCCCCCCCACTCAAGACACCAAACTGTATTGTATAATTCGTTATCCATTAATTTTGTCAAGAAAAGAAAAAACAAGTTTCCGAACACTGTTACCAAAGATCCCGCTGCACTTTTCACAGCAACAGTGACTTTTGTGCTTTTGAAATTTCGGCCAAATGTGCCACAAGGATCATCTGTGAGAACGAGGAATAGCAAAACACTCTCTCACACACATTATACACAGACAATGAAAGCTAGTAGATCTATATCTTGGATGGGAGCAGACCATGGTCCAAAAGAGGCCAGGACTTCTTCCTCATTTTCTATTTTAGTTTCCTCTTTGCTACAGGAAAGCAGCCATTGAAATCTAGCCAAAGTTATCAGGCCAGTAAAGGAAAAGCACTGAGGAATACTGCAGCCCTTCAAAATAACGTTGGCAAAATCATGAAAGGACCACTTACTGCACATTTTCTCATTCACTGATAGAGAATAGCATTTCAAGAAGCAATCCAAACCAAACCCATTTCTGAGGTTCAAGAAGTTTGGCACCCTTCTTTAAAACAAACAATACTAGTGCATCTCTTCAATTAGTTGATTTCATCCTGAAGTTAAAATACCACAAGAAAAGCTATTCTCACAACATGTCTGATCAGGCATACAGAGGTGAATTAAGAGTAAATAAATGGAAACCAGATGCACCAAAATAACCAGCACACTATATAGAAGCTTCCCTTTAGTCCCACTACACCATCTGATTCTTTATCTTCCTCCCCACAGTCCCTTCAAACAGACACTGCCTCCTTTTTTCATTGCTCTGGATAGACACTTCCTCTCTGTCCAACCTCTCCACTTCACCTGAACTCCATCTTCCTCTCCTAGCTGCAGAGAGACCAACTGACCCTTGGTGCCAGATGTTCCACTCATTCACACCTGCACGACACAACTGGCTTTAATGGAGTTGCACAGGAGTAACTGAGGGCACACTATGGCCCTTGGTTTCATAGCGGCTCACTGCTCCATCCAGGCCCCCCTCTAACCAATAGGCCCCAATTCAAAGAATCTTTGATCCGCTGCTGAGATGTGATAAATGTTTCCCAAGAGAGCATGTTCTCTTGCTGTTTCTAGACAAGAGAAGGTCAGTTAAGCATTTTGGAAAATTTTTTTTCTACCCAAAGTGCCAACCATTCCTCCAGCACTGAGAGTGATAAAGCAGGTTAAAGTCTTAGTTCAGAGATCCCAATGAAAGTCGGGTAAGGGTAGGAGGAGAGAGAGGGGAAGGAAGAAAGAAAACAGAACACCTTCTAAATGTATCACATTTGATATAAAACTTTAAAAACCCTTAAGTCAACCATGAAATTAGCGATTGAACAGCAATCTGCGCTCTTCTAAAACTGAAATCGTTACTGCAAAAACTCCCATTTACAAAAATCAATATCCCCACATAAAGATTACTCAAATTCCTCCAAGGATATGTTTTTTTTAAAACCTGCTACAGAGAATATTCTCATTAAAATAATATTAACAGAATGCAGCCTACAGTGAAGGCTTAAACGTGTATTCAATCTTCTTACTACAGAATTCTGGCTCTGTGTGTCCAAATAAATAGCTCATAAGGCTGGATTTCCAGTTTTAATTCTCCCACTATGTTTTCCTCAGACAGAACACAGCACAGAGCTCAGCATTTTAAAGAAGGGACAGTGTGAAAGAGGCACACTGATGAAGTAGTGAGAATTTACTTTTATGTGCAAGATTTTATTTTTAACAGCATGTGACCAAGTATAATATTATCTTCTGGTAGCAACAGATTCAATAATTGACTACATGATATCCAGTTTTGGGGGAGATACTGTAATAAGGTCTGGATTATTTTAAATACTTTATACTGATCTAACGTGCTAATGATTTTGCAGTCAGTACTAAATTAGGAGGCGTTATGAACATCAGTTAGAACAGAAAATTATTATAAAGAGATCCAGAGAGATTAGTGGGCAGAAAATGACAACATGAGTTTCAGTTGAGAAAAATACAAGTAAACACATTTAGGGAAATATAAGAACATAAAAATCACACCAGGGGTCAATCTAACCCAGTAACCTGTCTTCCAAAAGTGGTTGGTGCCAGATGATTCAGAGGGCATGAACAGAACAGGGCAATTATCAAGTGATCTATTCCCAGGAGACACAGTCTTAGGAACACCGAGAGCATGGGGTTGGGTCCCTCACCATCTTCACTAATAGCTACTGATGGACCTATCCTCCATGAACATAACTATTTTTTTTCTGAACCCAGTTATACTTTTGGCTTTCACAACATCCCATGGCAACGAGTTCCATAGGTTAACTGTGCATTATGTGAAGAAGTACTTTCTTATGTTTGTTTTAAACCTGCTGCCTATTAATTTGATTGGGTGACCCCTGGTTCTTATGTTATGGGAAGGGCTAAATAACACTTCCTTATTCACTTTCTCCACACCATTCATGATTTTATAAATCTCTATCATGCTCCCCCACCCCTTTAGTCGTCTCATTTCCAATTTGAACAATCTGTCTTTTTAATCTCTCTCCTCATATGGAAGCTGTTCCATACCCCAAATCATTTTTGTTGCGCTATTCTGTACCTTTTCCAATTCTAGAATATCTTTTTTTTAAGATGGGGAAACCAGACTGGCACACAGTGATCAAGGTGTGGGCATGCCATGGCTTTATATAGTGGCATTATGATATTTAGTGTCTTATTATTTATCTCTTTCCTAATGGTTCCTAACATTCTGTTAACTTTTTTTGACTGCACTGCACATTGAGCAGTTGTTTTCAGAGAACTATCCACAGTGACTCCAAGATCTCTTTCTTGAGTAGTAACAGCTAATAGAGAACCCATCATTTTGTATACATAGTTGGGACTGAGTTTTCCAATATGCATTACTTTCCATTATCACCATTTAATTTCATCTGCTGTTTTGTTGCCCAGTCACCCAGTTTTGTGAGTTCACTTTTGAAATTCTTCACAGTCTGCTTTGGACTTAGCTATCTTGCATCATATTGTATCATTTAGAATACATTGAACAGCACTGGTCCCAGTATAGATCTTTGGGGGACACTGCTATTTACCTCTCTCTATTCTGAAAACTGACCATTTATTCCTACCCTTTAGTTTCCTAACTTTTAGCTAGTTGCTGATCCAGAGGAGACCTTCTATTTTATCCCATAAGTGCTTACTCTGCTTCAGAGCCTTTGATGAGTGAACTTGTCAAAGGCTTTCTGAAAGTCCAAATATACTGTATCCACTGAATTGCCCTTTTCCATGTTTGTTAACCCCTTATATAGTTAAGCATATGGCTGGCTACTCAACAGGTGTGAGAAACCCGTAACAGTAAAAGAACTAGGGATACTAGATACTAGAGAAAAAGAGTTGTGGACTGATCATGGAACCTTGAGGTTATAACCCTCTCATCCATTGCACAGTTTATGGGGTGAACACACTAGAAAAGTGAACTCAGTGCTGGGTACCACTTAGTGACAAATTAAACCAAGGTAGGAAAAGAGCAGATTAGAGTGATATAGGGATTCATTCACTGAGCAAAAGATTTATAGAATTAAGTATTCATAACATGGCTAAGTAGCAAGGAGGGAGGAGCACATCTTCAGCCTGCAAATATCTGAAGGCTATTAACACTATAAAGAAATGTGTGTGTGGGGGGGGGGGAGAGAGAGAGAGAGAGAGAACTTATTTAGGTCCATGTCCATCAAAGTACATAAGCACTTAAACACACACTAAGTGCTTTCTAAATCAGGGCCTTCATGTAGTATCCAGGAGTATAACTAAGAGTAATCAGATAAACTAAAAAAAATTAGGCTCAGTATCAGAAAAATCTTCAAAACAGTAAGTCATATAAATTATATGAAGATGTGGAATAGTCTCCCAAGGAATGTGATGCAGTCTTTTTGCATAGGACTTTTAAAACTAGGCTGGACAAAAATCCAAGTAAGCGATCATTGCAGGTGGATTCATCATGGTGATGATGATGATGATAACCAAGTCAGCCAAGTACAGAGAAGCAAAATACAATAGATGTTTGCCAAGTCAGGACATTCAAGTTATTATTAGTTCTAATTAGCATTTCTGCAACCTATAATATTGTTAACTGCAGCTGACAGGCCCTGAAAAAGGCATGAGATTATTTCCTGACTTTGAAAACATGAAAGAAAAAGCAAAGCAACTTCCAATTTGTTCCAATCTCATCCTTTAAAGATGGTACCTCCAACAGCAGCAATCTCCTTACATGATGCATGAATTCAATAGTGCGTCAGAAAGAACACATAGACCTACGGTCATCAATACCCTGTAGCACATTTGTTTCTACCTAGTCATCAATACAGTTGCTGATCCAACATAGTATGATAAGTATAATAATAAGACCAGCATTTAAGGTGGTATGACTCTAGATGCATATACAGTTCACAAATATTTACAACCTAGCTGTTTAGCTGTTTGTTTGTTAATTAAATATCAGTTGTTCTATAAAGTCTAAATTAGAGGTGAAGCTAAATGCATTTAGGTCGCTTAATTTAAAACCTTTGATATTTCACTCTTTGGTATCTCAGCCTGTTTACTGTGATCAGCACCCGTGCTTTAGCATGATGCAGTACTGGAGATATATTTTTCGACTGATGAGGCCTCTTAAGAGAATCCATTGCATTTACATGAATACTTTGGAGACAATGTTCTAAAGTAAACTGGCATATTTTAATAAATATTTAGGATTGGTAATATTTACCATAAGATTTACTAAACCACCCTGGAGATTTAAAAGCAGTAGTTCAGAAAATGTGTGCTGAAGTTATATTCATTGGGAGAGGTGTGATTTCTGCTTTGTCTAGAAGATATTTAAAAAACCTGCACTATTCCAGGTTAGTGCTAACAAATCATTAGCCTGACAACTCTACCATTTGGTAATATTAATTAACAAGGCAGAGGTTCTTGTAGTGAGGTGCATAATGTGTCTGAGGTGCAGGATATTCATCTCTAACACGCAGGTTGCCTTCTACAGCTTACTGCACATGTGGTAAATTGTTTATGTCCCAGGGTAGGCTTTTTTGGCTTAAAAACTACATTTAGGGAGGAAGTAAATCAGTTTTCGAAACATCTGAGTATTCCTTGAAACCAACAGCCATGTGTCCAAGTGGCTATCACAAAAGTAAATGGGATGAACAACCATTGAGCAAGTTTCTGATCATTATCTGTGCAAACATAGATCTCCTCAATAAGGTAGTGTGGTATCTGTCGGCAGGCAGTGTGGCCTCCGGGACAGAGCACCGGACTGGGAGTCAGGAGACTTGGATTCTATTCCCAGCTGGCCCCTGCTGAGTGATGGTGGCCAAATCATTTCATCACTCTATGGCCCAGTTTCCCCATATTTCGACAGAAGTAATTATATGGTCTTTTTATTTTATAAAGCACTTTGAGGTCTTCACATTAAAAGCACTATACAAGAGCTAAGTATTATCATCTCTCTGTGTGTAGAGTTTTCTGCCTGCTTTACTGTATGCTATCTACAATATGCCAGTTTTGGTGCAGTGAGTTATTACTGCTTAACAAAGCCACCACAGTCCAGCCTACATACTAGAAACTGTCTCTATATTTAACAATTTTTTACAGATATCTTTCTTCCCTGCATAGCAAAAAACCAAAAGGAAGCTGTAACCTATCCAGTGACCGGAAAACCCTCTCAACCCCATTCTCTCTCAGCTCTACCTCCTTACCTACTCATGTCTGAGTCCGATTCAAAGTTGCCCTGATAGTAAGACAAACCTTTCTGCATTTATACTTTGCTAACATCTGTTGGATCCATCTACCTAGTATTTTCCCTGTGCGCTTCTGCTCCTCCATTCCTATCTTCCTCTGTCCTCTTTCCATAGCTGAGGACTTCTCTTCACTAGTGCTGGCTTGTCTGTCTTGAAATGTCCTCCTCTCTTGCTCCACCAAGCAATCTTTAAATTTGCACTATAAAACCTCCCTGCTTTGAACAAACTTGGCCACTGGATAATACAATTTACTGAAAATAGCTGGAAGTACAAAGAACATCTATTTGGCAGGAAATATAGTATAAAAGCTAACTGGAAGCAATTCTTCACTCGATTAACAATGAATGGGAGGCTTAATATGATTTGCCCTTTGACACTTTGAATATAGGCAGATAAAATCCATACCATGCTGGTTGCAGTTGCATTAACGCAGAGTCCTAGCTACATATCATAAATGGTGCTGTTTTATTTTGCAGATTCATCGTGTTAAATTTCTCATTTTACACATGCTCTGGTGAATGATGTATGTAAGAGTTCTAGTAGGAATTAAGCTAAAAGGTCACCCATGACTTAGTACATTGGGTGGCATAAAATCCACGCTCATTTTCCCATCTTCCATTTAAAGTGTATTGGGTTCCATTTCAGAGATATGTGCAGAGCCACAAGAGAGATTTCAACATTACATGTTTCCACCAGCTGCAGCCTGGGGTAGGTTAGCAACATTAGAACAAAAATAGAGATGTTAGCACTGCTAGACAACCAATTGTCTTTTTAGCCCTACCAGTTCATGACCCAAGCTGTAAGAGTAAAGAGGAAAATGTATTGCTTGTCCTCAGAAATCTTTTCAAATCATTTATTTTTGCTTTTTGTTTTTAATAAAGAAACACACACAGCTTGATTCACACTTTACATTTAGGGTTTACAAATAAAAAAGGGAGCATAAGGAGAAGGTGAGTTTATGAGAACCAGGACTAATCTGATATTTTATTTTAAATGACTTTGTCCTCCTTAAATATTTTCCTGGAATAAGGTGAAGCTAAACACAATAGCATTATACTAGTGCGTGAGAACTGTAAGAAATGCAAACAACTAAATTAGGTTTTGACATTTCTTTAAACTTTAATAATTTTCCATGTTAGCACACAGGGGGGACTTGTTTAAAAAATATTATTTTTAATCTCAACAATGCCACTTTGAAATTCACCTGCATTTTCAATGGTGAAGTATCCTGCTGCTAGTAGTTTTTTTATTAGATAAAATCTACAAGAGATATGCCCTCCGAAAGCAGCCAAAGTCCTAAATAATCAGCAATTTCCATGCTTTGTTATTTTATATCTCTCTGTAGTCCATGCAAAAAAAATAATTGTGCTAATGTAATATTAAGGCTAAGAAATCAAGTACTAAAAAGTAGGGAAATGCATAATTACACTTGAAAGCTCAACAATAAAACTTTACCCTTGGCCCACAGCGTAATTTGGCAATTGACTTATCTTTGACAACTAGCAGTAAATACTGCCCAATGGCCTGTAATGGGATGTTCGATGGGGTGGGTTCTGAGTTACTACAGAGAATTCTTTCCAGATGTCTGGCTGGTGACTCTTGCCCACATGCTTAGGCTGATCACCACATCTGGGGTCAGGAAGGAATTTTCCGCCAGGGCAGATTGGCAGAGGCAGAGGGATTTTTCGTCTTCCTCTGCAGCATGGGGCACGGGTCACTTGCTGGTGGATACTTGGTACTCTGAAATCTTTAAACCGTTATTTGAGAACTAGTGGGTGGGGTGAGGCTCTGTGGCCTGCATTGTGCAGGTGGTCAGACTAGATGATCATAATGGTCCCTTCTGACCTGAAAGTCTATGAGTAATTCATTGTTGCCCTGCACCTGGTGTAGTCATTGACACCAGTATAGGTGGATGTAAACACAATCAAATCAGAAAGATATTGTTTTATACACACATTTGGCATGGCCTAAATGATATAAGTGTGAGGCAATAATGTTTGCATTTATAAAATGTGGTTTTTCTTTCTACCTTATATGTATATCTATTGATTGAACAGAAAACACAACATTAAAGTTAGTATGTATGTGTCCTTGTTGTTTTACATTGTAGATCAAGCAAAGGAACCTAAAGGAAAATCCTTCTGCGTACTCATAAGAGGAAGATACAAATCAGGACTCATAACTTGCTGAAAGCTGTCCAGAATAGCACTCCTTTCCCATTTCTTCAGAAGCTTCATGATAAATAGATTTGCCTGAATTAAGGTGGCTTGTAACACTGCAATCAGAGATGCCAATGGCATGGAGTTTGATCTCGTGCTTCTAAAGAGAAACCAAAATGAAGGTGTGTTTTTTGGGGTTGGGGAGATAGGTTTTTGAAACACACACATGCACACACACAAAGAAAAGGATGAAAAGCAATGGATGTGGGAGGCTAAAATGATTTTATGGTAATATAATGTAAATACACATTAGAAAAGGAAAAAAGAGAGTAAGAGGGATGGTTTAAAATAATTAGTTCAACTCTCAGTTCTGACTAATTTAAAAACATTACTAATGTTTTCACTATACTGTGTTCTGTTGATATCACCAGAGACAGATGATTTCTGCGTCTCATATAGGTCTGATTTAAAACAAAGTTAATTAACAAGGGATTTTTAAAAAAGATATCCCATTTGGCTTTCTGTTTTACATGGTACATCCAATTCTAACCTTAGGCTCGATATGAACAACAAGGATTTCCACACAGCACATGCATCTCAGTATTTACATTTCACAGCATTTTCTACTCAACCTTTTGTATTCAGTTGTAATACATAAAAGCATGTAGTACCATCCAGAACGATAAGATGTAGGATTTCCCTCCCCACCAACTCTAAGTACTGTCACTGCACCAATTGACCATAAGCTTCATTTTGAGGGTTAGATTCCTTAGCCTCTTTCAGTCAGATCTAGGCCAGAGTTTGGATGGTAGAGTAGATGAAACAATTGTCTAATAAGATTTGGTAATTCCTATGTTTCAGCCTGAACTCAGAATATCTGTGTCAGATTGGTTGATTAGGGCTTAAATTGGTTTGTTGCATATTTGTAATTCATGGAACCAGACAATGGAAATGGTGGCCTCATCTCCCCAGGCACCTAGCACTTCAGAGGAAGCACTCAGCACTTTTCAGGATGTGGTCCTGGAGGAAAGATAAAAGTGAAATTGTATGTGCTCACTGCTTAGAAAAATCAGTTGTGTACTCATGACTTGTTTCCTCTGGCAGTTTTTTTCCCCACTTGCATTTTGAGAGAAAACACATCATATTGAGATTGGATTTATTTTGCTTCAGCCAACTCATTCTGGCAAGATTTTATTTTTCAGCCCCATCATCCCATATAAATACTGAATGTTCACATCTCCCACTGCAGCGTACAATGCAGACCTCAAACAGACATCTTAGAAAATTAGATAAAAACACATTTGCATCTGGAAAGAGGGCAAGCAGAATCAATTCTGCATAGATCATGTTTATTAGACACAGGGAAACTAAAAGCCTATGGGTTTAATCTATGAAATTATGCATGCTTGAACATGCATCTCAGATAGTGAAATAACTGTGCTGGAGTGCATAGCAAGAGAATGTTGATGTGCAAACTTTCATTGATTGTGCTCGGCTCTTCTTCCCTGGTATCCATGCTAAATATATGCTAAATCTTTCAGATTAAAGTGAAGAATCCATCATTTTTATACTTTAGATTAATTTGCAGCAAAGTATTTAGAGCATTGCAATATATCTCAGAACACCTCCAGTAGGGTTCCAGATTTCGTTTTGTGATAACAAATATCCATGATTGAAAGGTGGGGGGATTGGGGGGGGGGGGGAGAGAAGAGGGGAGGGAAGAGTAGAAGTTTCTAATAAAATTACTTCTCTATTGGATGTAAAAGTTTGTCTTTCCTTAAGCAAAGGTGAAAATCTTTTCCCCCAGAATCAAGACTGTAATCATGAGGAGCCCTTCCTATCAAGGCTCTCTAAATTTGGGTTGAAATCCTGGCCCCACTGAACCCATTAAGAGTTTTCCCATTAACTTTAACTGGGCCAGGATTTCACCTTTAGTGTTTAAACTGATCTAGGCTTATGTCTACACTTCAGAACCTATGTTGGCTACCTCACATAGACCCAGCGTATGCCAGCACAAGGAGTTTGTCTGCAGGTGTAGAAACTACATCTTCCCAGACAATGTTACCTATGCCAACAGAAGCATTCCTCTGCCAGCACAAAGATGTGAACGGTGGGGATTTTGTCAGCATAGCTATGTCACTGAGGAAGTTGTTCTTCCATACCCTACACTGACAAAGTACATGTAGGATCAATGAAAAGCTAATCTTCATCACAAATGAAGATCCACTGCGGTGTATAACAAGATGGAATAGGGAGTTTCATGAAGTCCTACAGACAGCACTGGTCAAGCATAAACAAATTTTATCCCCAATGGAAAGGATTTCTCTACAAAACAGGAATATTTTCAGGGAAAATGTCAATTTGTTGCAAATTTCAAGTTTCCATCCAAACTTGTTTTTCATATAAATAATGGCTAACCATCCACAGCAGCCTTTTAATCTAGCTATTATAAACCGACAGAGGTTTACAAAGGACGATCTTGAGGAGAGGGTAATTGTCCTTGCAGGTCAGTTGATGAAGGATCCTTCCTTACCTAAGGCGAAGCAAATTGAAGGACACAGATGTTTGTACAAAAAGTTTAGAAATGGGCAGACAAGGCATCTTTGGCTCAGGAAGCTGAAGTGTTGGTGTTTGTGTATGAGGGGTTGAGGGGATGAGACATGGTAAGAGACAAGACTGGAGAAATGGCTTGTGAGAGGGGGTGGGGGGCAAGTTGCAAATAACCTGACAACCTCCACTTCGGTGACAGGGGAAAAGGAAGAAAGAGTATTGAACCAAAGGGAGGGTAGAGAGAGGTCACTGGAGACCTTGCTGATCTGTTATTTGTGAAAAGCACACAGACTGGAAGGGCATGATGCCACTTAAGACCCTGGAATATGAAAAATACATCCTCATTCTTAATGGGAGCCAAATAGGTCATTCAACTGAAAGATGTCGAAAATCAAGATATACAGTGAACAAGTTGTTGAATTCCAAATAAACTAAAAAATGAGAGTTAAAATAGCAGTAAATCCAAGGCAAGGGTCTGATCATTTTTTATAAATGGCCAGTCACTTTGAGATGCAGAGCAGAACTGATTCAGCAAATGAAGTGAAGGGTAAATACACTGATGCATCAAACTAGTTTTAAAAGGAATCTCAAAGACTGGCAGAATTAAAAGCCTATGAAATTTTAATTTTGTGTTGATTTAAAAAAAACAACAACCTTATTTTCAAAAAAGAAAGGCAACATTAACATTCTGAAATGTTATTTTAGTATTAAAATTCCACTTGATCCTGAATGATCACGTGAAAAGTGAAAATACAGGGACAACAACATTTTCCCATTCCCCTTGAAATTTCACTCAAAAAAGTGATCAACATCATCACATTATCCTAATAAAAATCTTCATCTTGGGGACTTTTCTGTAAAAGCAAAGGACCAAAATTGAAGTCAGGACAGATCCAACCCCATGGTTAGACCCTGGAAAAGACAGTAAGAAACTACTTTAGAAAGAAGGAAAGCAAATAAATGGAGCAATAATTCCTGAGTAATGGAGAAACTCACTTAGCATATTCTTTTAAGTAAGACATTACAAAATCATTGTCAGTGCAGATTCTGGAATGATGAAATAAAGGTATCAATGAGGAGAAAAGCAATGACAGAGAAAAAGCAATGAGTCGTTTAAAAGCTGGAATTGAAAAGGATCACCCATGCAAGATGTTTAATTAACTTCTTTTATTAAGTAAATTGGTCACAGCGACTCTGGGTCTTATTTCCACGGGCACTACAAGTTCTATGATATTAAGCAAGCCTGTGTTAGCACAACAGGTTGCTACTCCCACTGCTTTGACAACTGGTGCTAACTGTCAATGGAAAGTAGTTCAACCGCTACACAGCATGGTCTCACTTGTATTTCAGTCTTAAAACCAGTAAAACTTGAGTACTTGTACAAGAGTGCTCTACGAAACAGATTTTCTGTATATATGTTGATTGATAAGTTGCCAGCAGATGACACTCGGATATGCAGTGTTGTTCACAGGACCAACAGAAGCTGCTACTGCTGTTGCAAATCATTTCCAGTTGCAGCTCTTCTAGAAGCTCTAATGCTAGCAAGGACCTGCTGTCCATTTGATATTGGCTCACAAAACTGGATGACTGGGCTACAAAATGGCAGATGAAATTCAATATTGATAAATGCAAAATAATGCACATTGGAAAACATATTCCCAACTATACATATAAAACGACGAGGTATAAATTAGATGTTACCACTCAAGAAAAAAATCTTGGAGTCACTGTGGATAGTTCTCTGAAAACATGCACTCAATATGCAGCAGCAGTCAAAAAAGCTAACAAAATGTTGGGAATCATTAGGAAAGGAATGCATAATAAGACAGAAAATATCATATTGCCTCTTTATAAATTCATGCTATGCCCACAACTTGAATGCTGCATGCAGATCTGGGCATCCCATCTCAAAAAAGACATATGAAATTGGAAAAGGTACAGAAAAGGACAACAAAAATTATTAGGAGTACGGAACAGCTTCCATATGAAGTGATAAGACTGGGACTTGTTAGTTTGGAAAAGAGACAGCTAAGGAGGGATATGATAGAGGTTTATAAAATCCTGACTGGTGTGGAGAAAGTAAATAAGGAAGTGTTATTTACTCCCCATACCACAAGAATTAGGGGCACCATTGAAATTAATAGGCAGCAGATTTGAAATGAACAAAGGAAGTATTTCTTCAAACAATACAACCTGACAACCTGTGGAACTTCTTGCCATGGGATGTTGTGAAGGCCAAGACTATAAAAAGAACTTTAAAAAAGACTTAAAAAAAGAACTAGATAAGTTCATGGAGGATAGGTCTATCAATGGCTATTAGCCAGGATGGGCAAGGATTGCTGTTTGCCAGAAGCTGGGAATAGGCGATGGGATGGATCACTTGATGATTACCTGATCTGTTTATTCCCTCTGAAACACCTGCCATTAGCCACTGTTGAAAGAGAGAATGCTGGGCTAGATGGACCATTGGTCTGACCCAGTATGGCTGTTCTTATGTTCATGTTCCTCCAACTACAATATCTGTTGAAGATAACTGATATCTTCCCATTGTCAGGCCATTAGAGAAAGAAACATGGGAGAGAGGCAGATGTGTGTGCCATGATGGGGGAATGGGAGAATGCAAAGAATAGGCTGTATATCTACATAGGCAGAAGGGGGATCCAATCAAGAGTGAGACTAGCCATCTTGGAAGAGCTGCAGATCCACTATCCAGCAGGAGGCATTTGTGAAGTATGCTACCTCTGCTGCAGGGGTGCATCCTAGTGGATCCTAATGGTAGGCGCTATTTCCTGGTCAGTTGTAACTTAGAATGGCAACTGTACTGTAGCACTGCAAGCCCTTTTACATTAGAGCAGCTCATCACAAAGGAGGTATGATTATTAGAACAAGTGGCATACCATTGGTCTCCCGCACCTGGGGGCCAATATTTGCATTTGCATGCCCCCTTCTCATGGAGGGGGCCTGTCCTACTGCAGTGAAGGGCATGGCCTGGGGTCCATGCTGCTGGGGGGAGCATGCTGCTTGACAGAGCTCTATGGATGGGGGACCCACTGCTTGAGGGCAAGCATACTCGGCTAGGAGGGGTGCGCTACTTATGGGGGGACAGATGAGCAGAAGAGGTGCTGCTGGAAGGGACCAGATGGCCAGGGGGTGTGCTGCTGGGGGGAAACAGACGGCTGGGGGGCACGCTGCTTGAGGGGATAAACACACGCCTGGGGTGGGCTGCATTCAGGGGTGTTGCACTCCTGGGAGCTAACCCCATCTTCTGTCGGCCTGAGCCTGAACTTCCTTCTGCACTGGCAGGCTGGGCCCCCATCTCTCCCCACATCTGGCCCATGGTCCTCAACCCTGCAGCATGGAGGCTGCATCCCCCTCCCAGCCCCAGCTCTTCCCTCTGCCCTTCTCTCACATGGGCCCAGGGCCCTGGCCAGGAGCTGCTCCTTCTCCAAGCAGCGTGGCAGCTGGCCCCATCTCCTGGCCCCACCCCTCTCCCACGTGGGCCCATCTTTAGCCAGCACCCTCCCTTCAGGCCAGTGCCCGGGGCCATGGCCTCCTCCTGCCCCCCCCCCCCCCACCCTTGGTATGCCTCTGATTAGTACAGAGAACCATTTTAATTATGGCTAGGCTAGTACTGGAAGGAGAATGTAGTAGTGTAGCAGAAGTAACAGAGACGATTCAAAAGTTCAGCTAAAGCTTCCAAAAATATCACTGAGGCTTAACTGCATTATCAACATCTGATACTGGCTCTGTAAATAGATCTCAATTCCTCTCTGGGGGACCATCTCTGTTGTCAGAGGGATATAGAGAAGCCAGATAGCCATTTCCCCCACATCCACCTTTTCTTCAGAGTAAGTCAGGGACGACAAAGGAAGAAGGTGACAGTCACCTCCCTCCACCCCCTCCCATGTAATGGCAGCAGAAGCTGCAAACAGACCTTTGATACCTGTGATGGGACTTTTGTCAGACTCCTTGCTAGGGCCCCCCCACTACTACTGAATTCAAACCCTGTTCACGCTACCAGAGAGTATAGGAAACTTGAGATAAAGTAACAGTTAGGGCTCAACAAAAGACTGCCCGAGCTGTCACATCTTTGCCATGCAATTAAGAAAAGGTAAGGAAAGGAGTCATGGGAAAGAGGCTCTGTGCAGGAGGAAACCGAAGCCAGCAGGGCCCTATTGCTGGCTCTTAGGAAGTCTGGAAGGCAGCGAGGCCCATGTTGACAGCTCCTCTATGTCTCTTACACGGAGTGGAAGAAGTGTCTTGAGTCTGAGCCAGATTCACGGACTTGTGCTCTTCATGGTCTAACTTAACTAGTTGCTAAGGAACTAAATGACATCCTAGAGATTTCAAGCTATGCCTAACATTGACCTTGGGAACAAATACAGTTACTTGTTGGAGAAAGAACAGGCAATATGACTTGATCTAAAATCCCTTTGTGGATCATTGTAGAAAACATTTCTGTTTTGCGGAATATTGCATTGCATTTTGCTCATTCCTGGACATGTATAAGACTCTTTGTTTTAAACACTTGACCTATCTTCCATTAGACTTGCACACAACTAGTTTCCTACTCTTGGATTCTGACACCGCATGATCCTATTAAGAACTTACTCTATAGAATACCAAGACCTTTCCTTCTATTGACTTCTTATGTTATTCCACTTCTTTATTTACACAAAGCAGGTTGAAGCTAATATAACATATACATATATGTTTGTGTGCTCAACAACCACTTAAAAATATTACTGGCTTCTGCTGGAAAATGCATGACAAAAATATGGCTAACCTTAAATCCCACCCTCAATTCCAATGGAAGAATAATTGAGAAAATCAGAACCTGGTTATAGAACAGGAGTGGGAGTCAGAGCTTTGTAAATATAAGTTAGTATCTGACTCATAATTGTAAAAATTAAAATTGACATCCAAATATCTTAATTTGAGCAAGGTTGAAATATGACACTCAAACCTGTCATTATTAATCAAATTTCCACTACCTATATTCCTCTCCCCATTTATGTTGTTATATATTATATTCCTGATATTACAGACCAACTAGATACAGGACACATTTCCGCAAGATTTATCCCAAATATGAGTAAAAATTGCCGTATGATGTTTTGTTTAGACAAAAATATAATCTATGAATGTGAACTTTCTGTACAACATATTTTGCCTGTTATTCATATCTAACGTATAATCATTCGTTTTCATGGCACTATACAGAGGGAAAATAGACATTACGGGGGAGACAGGTAGCCATGCTTGTAGTTAAGATTGCCCAACACAACCCATGGTAAGATCCTGTTTTCAGTTGCTCATAGTTTTGCCAAACTAACTGTTGAGGATGAAATTTTCCATGCCAGGAGTCTTCCTCAAGCTAGAGCTGTATCAAGAGAGTCTTTCCTGTGTTCTCAGTGCTCTCACTTCTGGTACCCAGGCTGTCCCAAGGAAAAAGGAACTGCCTGAATGGAACACAGAGGGATGAGGAACAGGTAGAGAGCTGGTAGAGATTGCATAGGCAGAGCATGCGGGGAGATGGATAGGAGCAGAGAAGTGGAGGGGAGCCCTACTGGACGAGAGGGGGCCAGACACAGATTGGGGGCACAACAGCTTATCACTGCTAAAGTACACTCCTCTCCAGAACCTGAAATCGTACCTAGGAGTGCAGAGTCTTTACATTCTTCTGCCGTAAGCAAACAGCTATGAACCCATTAGCAATGCGTGTGTTTTTCTTATCTCCCCTCCTGTGACTCTGCTAGCTCAATCGGCAGATGTCTGTGCTGTGGATCTAAAGGCCCAAACCCCATTGATGACCCAAGCTGGGGGACAAAGTGGCGCCACATGATAGAATTCTTTTTTTTTTTTTTTTTAAATTAAAGGAAATTACACCCCAAATACCTACATTAAAAGAACATGAAGGTTGCAAAACTAAGCACTCCAAGTTACAAAATGCCAGACCTGAATAATTATCCATTTACCAAAGGAGACGGGTTTTGTGGAAAAAATAGTATGTGACCTTATAACAAAATATTGTATCATAATACAAGCGCATAAGGGGACCAAATTAAGGTTGCACAGGCACCCTTAATTCTGGCATTTATTAACTAACATTCTTTTAAAGTAGTGGTTTTTGATGCAATATTATACACGTATAATAAATGGACAAGTAATTATGTATATATCCCATATTTTTAGAAGACTGGTCCAGCTTTTCCTGTTACTCTAGATGCTTTACACAGCTTCTGCAGTGCAAAGCAACCCCAACTCCAGTATATTAGCTCCTTGAGGATTCTCCCTTACTAGGGGAATCTTTGGGTGGCATAGCATTAGTGGTTCCTCTGAGCAACGGGTGGAAGGAGTGTGACTGGAGCATCGAGTCTTGTGCATTGAGTCTTGCCAAGGGAATGGCCCTTTGTGCCTAAAGGCACCAATGCTGCACCAGTTTACACTGGATATCAGACAGACAGCTCATATTTACCTAGAGCAGACCATAGCTGCAGGGCATGAACTGTCTTTGCACAAGACTTCTGTGTTACTTTCTCCACTATTATTTCTTGCTCCAATGTGTTTTCCTGGCTATAAAGTTTCCCACATTAAGAATGCACCTGTATAGCATTGTAGGGTGAGGTTTTTTACTGGACCATCCTTTCTGCTTTCCCCCCAGGTCTCTTGATACCATTAACAAAAGACAATCAGGATGACAGAAATTAAGCTGGGGCACCACTGATGCATTTTACAGTGAGTAACAAATCATAATAGTTTAATAATAATAATAGTAATCAAATACATTATTGCATTATGATGTGACATTTAGATTGTGGTGGAGTCTACAGACCAGTCACAGTTAAACAGAGTCCAGGAGATGCCACAGAGGTCTGATCTGCAATGGAGGCTAGTGAGCAAAAGCATTTAATTTGATACTGCTAATGCCAGCACCACTGAATACGTAAAGTGTAACTAAGTAAAGACCATTACAGAAAGGCTCTCCTTTCTCACTACAAAGCATTCATGCTGCACCAAAGTCAGGCTTTTGGTTTGTTTGTCTGAGGCTGACATTTAAAGCAAGATAAATCAAAAGTAGAAGAAAGTGAATGTTTTTAATTAGCTAATTAACTGATCCATTAGGTTTTTTTTTAAAAAAAAGGTAGTTTAACTGCACCCACAGAAGAGTAACTTCTTAAAAGCACATATTTATCTAAACCTAGAAATGGACCAATTAATTTACAATAGACGAGGGATATGAATTGCTTTTGACATGCAAAAAGGTACAAGAAAATAAGAAAATGCAAAACAGCATAAGTATAATTTAATTCATGTAATTAGCAAGGAAAAATAGATTCATTCTAATCTAGTATATCAACTGAAAAAGAAATTAGAAGGCTACTGCTCTGAGATTAGGAATAATACACTAAACGTTCCAAGTAAATTCATTTTCTATGGGGATAAAGGGTATCATAAGTAACAAGTGCAATGGGTTATTTGGTGTCCACTCATCCCCACCAAGCAATAACTTTTCGATATTATTAGGCGTTTCTGGGAGATTTGCTGAGGAAAAATAAATCAATGGCCTGAAATAAAATCCTTTCCTTGGAATGCCTAGGGTTTTTGTTGCTATTGTAGCTTTAATATATATATATATAAAAGAACTAATAATAATAATATATTTATTGTCTTTCTTTGAAAGAATGATGGTACCATGGGGAAAAGGTACCGGCGGAGGATGTGTTTCACAGGTAGCCAATCAGAACTGCTAATATTTATTGTACGGATTTTTTTCTTTAGAGCAGATTTCCATTACTCCTTTTGAGGGCAGTATTTAAAATAAGCACAATTAAAGTTATAAGCAGGACTAAGTTTCAAGTAAAAAAGTGAAACAAAGACTAGTTGGTGACAAAGATGGCCAGATGACACATACAAAAAGGTATTTCAGCAATAAAAACACTGAAACACAAACAATGATTTTTTTTTCAGATTGCTGCTTTTTCATTTATAATTCAGTAGCAAAAACTCTTAACTGTCTAATTTAAAAGGTGGCAGTACATTTAAATAGAGCATTTAGGATTAAATTCTAACCTCAAGCTTTCCAGACATACAAGAAGGGCTTTTGTGTTATGTTGCTTGATTGTTGCTGTACACTAGACAATTTTAAACTGTTACCAGAAACAAAACATTTTAAATAAGCCTGTGAATTTTTCCTGTGGTGCTTTTCAAAGCTTGTCTTTCACAGATTTCACTTCCTGAAGGTGGACCTTCTGATGGAAACTGAACAAAATGATAGGTAAGCAAGTGTGTGAAAGCTGCTATGCTCACAGAGGGATCCAGAGAAGCCAACGATGCCCAGGCTACAGCTTCAGGAGGTAGGAAGGAGCGGGGGAGAGTTAGACATCCCATGAGTTGTCAGCACATTTTGCCCAGATCCCTACTGACCCAGTGGCAGAACCCCCTGCGGCACTGTCACGACCCTGGACTGGGACCCAGTAGAGTAGGGAGGCCCAGGACCCCTTCCCCGCCTTCTACCCCACCTGTCTATTAGGCCAAATGACCCTATGGACCAGGGCTACCTAACTGACTCTGGCCACTAGGCCTTTCCACCCTGTAGATAAGGGTGAAGCCACTGATTCCAGCCGTTAGGCCACACTACCTTGGCGCTGGGACAGGTGAGGGAGACTTAAGTGTGGGCCAACCCCGTCCTGCCCTTCACCAAAAAGGGGATGGGATACACTCACTCTGCAACACACACATTGTGACACAAGTTAATACAAAGGCTAACAAAGTATCTCCTACCACAGACCACGTCATAACATTAGTTATACAGAAAACATCCATTAATATGTAATTCAATATCCTGGATGCACAGACTGTCAAAAGTAGGTTGCTGAAATTATTCTTCACACATTTTTAAGCCTCTCGCTACCCCTGGTGCCCAAAATAGAGACTGTACCAGGCAAGGCTAGGATACTGTTTTCTCTACAGAAGAGGGCTGGCATGTCACCAGATACTGATTCCACCAGCAACCAGTGCCAGCTCAGTGAAGCAAGATGCCTTTTCTAAGCTACTTCCATCTGCAAGAGGAGCAAACGTTTAGATCGCTAACCTGTTTTCCTGGTGTACCGGTATGCAAATATTCTGCTAAGTGAAGAAACTGATTCATCATTTGCATGACTTGCGGTTTCAGGGTTATGAACAATGTAATTTTAATTATTATTTATACCCCTACCGTTGCTAGACTGAATTTATTAACAAAACAAAAATCTGCCATTTTTATTGCTTCTGCCTACACTGCACCAATCTAAAAGATGTAAAGGAAAAATACACACCTTGTTAGTCTGAGGTTTGAAACAAGGACTTCCTCCTTACCTGTGAAGTGTCCAGCATCCTAGTGGTATTATATGAATAAAAACCAAGGCCTAAGTTTTCCAAGCAACTCATGATTTTGGGTGGCAACTCAAAGCACCTTAAAAGGAGCCTGATTTTCAGAAAGAGGATACTTAGTACAGTCTGAAGATTAGGCCCACAGTGCCTCAAGATGGGAGTTCAAACATAGAGCCAGGCAAAGCCACGAGTCTTTTGATAACATAGACCTAAATAAATCACAGAAACCCCAATGCCAAGAAAACAATAAGTCTCAACCCTTTGATATTCCTGTTTTGTTTGGGAGAGCAAAACAGAAGTGGGGTACTCTCTGAGACTATGTCTACACTACAATCGGAGAATGTAATTGCAGTGGGTGGAGACATATCCGAACTAGCTTCAAGCTAGGTAGCTTGGATACTGGAGCAGGAAGCCACGGCAGCGCAGGCTGTTGAAGTCCTTCCAAATAATTACCCTGGGTCCTAAGCAGGCTTGTACAGCCTGCACTGAAGCCTGTGCTGCCATGGTTTCACTGCTCTTGGTACCTGAGCTAGCTAGATTAAAGCTAGCTCAGGCATGTCTATACCGCTGGATCACTCCTAGATTGAAGTACCTTTAGGTGTCACCCATTAATCAGCTTCACGCATACCCCAACTCTCAGCTACCCCATCTTTAGAGACACTCCCCACAATTCCCCCTCACTGAGTCAACTAATCAGACAGCCACCAGATTCTCCTAACCAACCCCACCCAATGCTGCCAAGCTTTGTACAGCTTCCCATTCTAATCCCACCACTGCTTGTAAATGTATGCATATGCAAATTAACCAAACTAATTTGCATAAAGTTCACATGGAGCTCCTCAAAACTTGGCAGCTATGGTAACATTGTAAAACAATGTAATTTTTGCACTTCTACAACACCTTTCATCCAAGGTCTAAGCACTTTGCAAACGCTAATTAAGCCTCACAGATTTACTACATCATGTCAGATTCATTCCTGATCAATTCTTATAGACAGCCTGACCATCTGTCTGTCTAAATCTTCAATTTGCCCATGGACAAGTCTCAAATTTTATCCTGCTGTTCTTCAGTAAAGCTTATTTTCTGCTCATCAGCCGTATAATGAAAACATATGAAAACCTATAATCAAAAACCAGTGTTTTTACCGTGGCAAAAGAAGCCATTCCCAAAAGCCAAAATGTTTAGATTTTTAAGTTTAAATCTTGGACTTGCTAGTTTCATAATGTATATAATTTAAAAAAATAAATAAATAAAAGTGTAGTACTGTAATAATGTTCAGGTTCTGACTTAGGTAAAAAAAGAAGTTCTCAGCTGAGAACGTTTCTGGGTTAACTCATCCCATTGTTTCCAGAGAGGGCAACTCCTTTAGTCCTCATTCCTGCAATCAGATCCCAAGGATCAAATCCTTGCATCTATGCAGAGACCCATTATCTTCAGTGGGCCTCCATGCAGATACAAAGACTTGTATATGTGGAATCCCTTGGAATTCCACATATATGGCCTACTGCACAGGCACTGGTAGCTGCCCACACAGATCTGAACCAACGTCAAGGCTGTAGTCCTCAGTGGGCCCCTGAACATGGGATGATTATCCTGAACTGCAATACATAATTCCTGAATCATCATAATTTATATAAATAGATGCTTTATGGATCACCTGGTTGCAAATATCCCTGATGGGGGGGGAGGTCTAACAAAGGTCAAGATTCAAAATCCAGATCTGAATTTGGGCTTCAGGTCCATCTGTCAGATGCTGCAATTCTCAAAGCAATATAATGTTTTCTGTGATAATTTAGCAACAGTGAGGGGTAAAGTTATTCTTGGTCTGAAGCCTTGAACCAACTTCCAGCCGGGAGGAATTTTTCAAATTGTATAGATACCAAAAGCAAGCATTTTCAGTGGGAATGGCAGCTGACCCTAAATCACGGTATTACATATGTTATGGAAAATTGTTTTCAAGGTTTCAGCTTTTTAGATGGGATCATGTATTGCTTCTCATCTATCAAAGCTATTGCTTTAGAAGTGTGAGGTAAGAAAGTGTCTTCTTGCTGCTCAGGAAATATTGATTTTTTTCCAGTACATTCCAACAGAAATCAGTTCAAATGAATATACTGCAGTGAGCTCATCCACATACTTTTCAATGGAATCCTCTCAGATGAATGTAGAATCAGAGGAAATGATTTTCCAAAATGAGTGCCCAAAGTGAGGCTTGAAGCCATAGTTAGCTGTATTTAGATTTTTAATGGTGCTGAATGCTGAGCAGATTCTACTGAAGTCAGTGATAGCTATGGGCGCTCAGCGCCTTTGAAATGCAGGGCACTTATTTAGGTAGTTAAATATGGATTTTTAAGGCTCACTTTAGGCATCTTTTTTTTTCTGGTTAGCCAGACCTTACAATTATATATGTTTATATTATTGTAAGCTGGACTTCCTATCAGTTCTTAATAAGTAAGACACTTTTTGCAGTTGTTTATAACTTGACCAAACTTTCACCAGTCAGGCTACCTCAGGCTGAATTTTTGTCTTGCTAATTTTTACCTCGAATGGTTCAGCCATTTTGAGAATGAGGCCAGGGAAACGCACATTGTTTTGCTCATGTTAAAAAATCCTGGAGACCTCCTTTGAATAGGTCTAGCACCTGCAAGTTTTGGACCAGAGTCTTGAAATTTGGCCAGGGTCGGGTGGGAGACCTTGCGTCAAGGATATACCTATTGCTGTCCCCATGAAAATCTGCCCAAATTTGGCCATGTTAATTATAAGCCTTTGAATAAATCACAGGCCTGGTAGAGATTTCAATTTTAACAGCTAAAATCTCTGAGGAGTACATCCTCACTGATATTCTTATCCTCTCATCACTCCTATTGCTCCATGCCAGGGCATGGCTGGGCACTGTAACTGAGAACACTTTCCTGTGCTCTCAGCCCCCTACCACTCAGGACACTTAGGCACCATGGAGAAATAAGACGTCTGATTCAATTGCAGAGGGGACGAAAGCTAGACAGGAGGGGGAAGGAAGGGATTAGACTGGAACAAGGAGTCTGGTGAGACTGGACTGGACAATCGGAGACAGAAAACTGTAACGGGGAGTTAAAGGAGGTGGAGTGACTAGGACTGGTTGGACAAGCAACTGGGGTCAGGGGGGGAAGTCAGGAGAGACAGATCTGACAAGGAGCTTGGGGAGAACTGAGTTTGGCTGGGCAAAAGACACAGACAAGGAGCCAAGAAGAGGGGAGGCCAGAGAGATCCCAGGCAGAGAAACTGGGATCGGGGGGTGAGGGACAGAGACAGATAGTTACAATTCTTCCTACTGACTCCTCACCCTGGGAGTGAGGAAGGGGAAATTGGGACTCAGAGTGAGTATGGAGGGTGAGACTATGATTGGCTTAGAAAGTAGACTGAGATCAGGATGAGAAACCTAAGGAGACTAGGACTTGGTAGGCAAGGACAATGGGGCTGGGAGAGGGAGCCAGAGGTGAGGAAAAAACAGGACTGGGACAGGGACAGGTTGGAGGGGATGAGGCAGGAGGGATCATGGTTGAGAAAAAACAATAAGAAGAGTCTGCCCACTAAAGCACACTCCCCTCCAGAGCCAGGAACAGAACCCAAGAATCTTGAGTCTCACTATTCCTTTGCTGTCAACAAAGACCTAGAAAACTCAGTGGAAAAGTGTGTCTCATCCTCCGCTAGTACAGGTCCACATAAAGGATGATAACCTACTATTCCTATCAGTTACTTTGATAGATCAAGTGGCAGAGGTCTGGGTGGTGAATCTAAAGCTTTCAGCCTTGCTAATGAACCATGTGAGTGTCAATACTACAACATGACGGAATTCATCTTTTTCAGATTGCTTTTTTACAAAATTTAGGAAATTACACAAAAAAAAGTACATTAAATATTAAGGTTGCAAAGTCAAGTACTCAGAAGTTAGGAAATGCCACAACTAAGGATTCCTGCGCAATCTTAACATGGCCCCCTTGTATGTATGCATTATGATACAGTCTTTAATTAATGTGTACATAAAAGAGAGCTGAATTGAAGTTGCACAGGCAACTTCACTTGTGACATTTACTAATTTTGGAGTACCTGAATTTGCAATCTTAATAATGTCCTTTTAGAGTGTGCGCGCACGTGTGTGTGTGAGAGAGAATGTGTGTGTAAATCAGGCCAATAATGTATATAATATATGGGATACAATGTACATATATAATATACATGTAATACAATGTATATAGGTGAACACACAGGGAACCTGTGTTCATGTGGTGCAGGATGTTTGTTGGCACTTACTTGCATAACAATTTGCAAAGCACTGTCAGAGCCTTCTTGCTGAAAGGCACTATCCTGTTTTGTAGGCTGATCTTTTCCAGCATGAGCAACTAATACAGACTTTGTCTTCAATCCCTCAAACACTTATGCATGTGCTTAACATTAGAACTTCCACTGACTTTGATGGGACTATGCATGAGATTAAAGTTATGTATGTGCATGTTTGCAAGATTGGGGCCTTTGCTGTTAAAGATAACTAATAAAAAAAACCAAGAAAATTTGCTTAGGTATATGAATGACAATGTATTTAATGTCAATGTGCCCAGAAAAATCAAGCCATATTTAAATCAATGGATTTGCAGGAGATTACATCAGGTCAGAATTGGGCATATTGTAATGAGTATAGTTTTTTGAAAATATACTAATTTAGCATGCAGACACTTTAGTGGTTTCCTATCCGTGCGTTATTTATATTTCAAGTGTTTGAGTTTTTCCATGGGCTTTAAAAAAAAGTTCCAAGGAGCTAAATTATGGGTCAAAAAGAATGAGGTCTTGTAGTTCAATTCCTGTATGCTGGAAATAGATCTGTTATTTCACACATTGATTTGCCTCCCCCAAAGAAAATCCTGTGGAAAAAGCCCCTCTGATAGAAATTCTGACTGTAGCAGAGGGCAGATCCTAGCTTCCTGTTGAAACGCAAAACTCTTCTACTGAGGCATCCTGTTATCAGATGCTTGAACACTGAATGAAGGTGCAGTGGGATAATTGCCAAATTATACTAGCAGGTGAATTCATTTAGCACCAACCAGGATTTCAAGGCATCAGACTCTCTCTCAGAGGCTGAAGAAATTAGGATCTGAAGAGGAGGGTACTGAGGAAAAATCCTAAAAATAACCTGCTTTAAAATGAGATTATGATTTGGGGGTTATTTGCATTAACAATGAAGCCAAACACCAAGAAGTAGGTGGTTTGGACTGTACACTTAAATATATGAGAGGCAGGGCAGGAACTCCACCTATCTACACAAAGATAGACAGATATCTATGGAACCTGAGTGCACAGTCCTGATACATACATAGAGGAAACCCTCCATCTATTGAACTAAAGGAGCACAAAAATAGTCCAATACAACACTTTTTAGCACAGAAAATGAAGACAACTATAGTTTGCAATTCAAGTTGCCAGAGGAATTTAGGGAAGAATTTGGGCGGGGCTATCATTTCTAACCTTGCAGAAGATGCATGTAAGCTACTTGGTGATCCACCAGCTATGGAAGATCAAATCATACTCCAAACAATTGTACTGCACAAGGTCCCCCTCTCAAGGTTTTTCTTTATGTACTTAGAAACAAAGATTAAAAACATCACAACACACTCTCACATCTCCTCAGGACCTTGTCTACAGGGCTTCATGACCCTCCCAAGCTGAGACTTCTTCCCTCTGATGCCGTCATTCAACAAGCTCAAGGAGCCCCAGTCTTGGTCCCTTCATGATCCTGGGTCTCTCCTGCCTAAAAGGCTGGAAAGCCTTATATGCAATGTCCTGGAGAGCATGTGACTAGGAGCAGTCAGGTGACCTTTTAAGTACAGTAATCATGTGAACAGTTCCAGATCTCACCTATAGAGATTCCTAATACCACACTGGAGTAGTCGTCCACCCTGACTATGAAGAAAGAGTTTTCACTGAATCAACGCAACTTCCTGAAACATACCTGATGTTCTCCCATTCAGATACTAAAGAGATGCTTAAGAATGTTATGTCATTTTTGGGTGTGGGCAGTGGAGGGGGGCAGAAAATGTCTGCAAAACTGATTTTTTTCCCCACAGGAAAATAGAAACTATTTCATTTTGGATTGATTCAATGTTAATCTGCATCCACTTGTGCAGCCCCACTGCCTCCTGAGAGTTGTACTTTGTGTGCCTAAGGGCTGGACTCCTGGGTCAGACTGTATCTCCTATGATGCACTACAGTGCTTCACATGGACACAGACTCAGGTCAAACTGATTCAAAACAAAATGTTTCAACGTTGGAGTCAACATTTTTCTCAACTTTCTTTCTGCAAAATAGTTTAGATATTTTGACTCTTTCAAGCTGACCCAAGATGAAAACAAAACGTTGAAATATCAGAATTTCCCAAGGGACAAAAATTCCATTTTTCAATCTGGTATAGCACTTAAGTTTATAAGAATACAGCCTGAAATACATAATAAGATGGCTGCAGAGAAAGAAAAAATCCCTCTTTTTGTGTGGTCTCCCTTGTAACCTGACTCCATATATGGTAAGGCTTGATTTAAATTATATATAAAACGCACACACATACAGAAACTGAAGTTGGACTACAATCAACAGGGGAACTCTGTAGCCGTCTCCCCGTCTAAAATCAATCAGGGTGATGGCAGAGTTTATTATTTCCTTGGTATAATGTAATGCAGTATTTCATATGAATAGGTTTATTAAGAGAGACAACAGACCACAAAAGTAGATACTGACTTAAGTATGTTTACTTTTCCTACAACATTCTTTTAAAAAACTCATTTTAGCCATTCTGACAGCACAATAGGTGAGTCTGTAGATTTCACGCTCAGTATTCAGAAAGATCAACCAGAACAATACAGCTCTTTTGTAATAGTTTTGCACTGCTGAATTGTATTTTACAAATCAATAGTTTCTATATACTCCAGATCATTTTATTAGGTTTGCCATTATCAATTCAGGTAACATTTTCTCTGAATTCTACACTACTTGCCAGAACTTAAGGAAATCAAAACTATGTTACTTAACCTCAAAGCTCAAGTTTACAAGAGGGAGAGATAGGGCTTTTCCCAGCACCATGACCTGTCTACACTTACCTCCGAGATTCAGCGGCAATTGACGGGAGTTACACAAGCTCCGCAAAAAACTTGCGTAACTCCCGTCGACTTCTCTGCTCCTCTTCTGCTCACCATCTTCACTGCACTGCACCGATGGGAACCAAGTTCCTGTTGACGCAGAGCTACGCCACTTGTGAAGGTGGTCTTAGTACGTCAATTTCTGGATCGACTGAACGGGTCTTCGCTGACCGCTCAGTTGATCAGAGAAATCGATCAGACGGCGGCGACTTTTCCGCCATCAGTGTAGCCATAGCTTAAGGCTTCGGAACTCATTATTGGTGGTTAGAATCACCACATATTTCACAGCCTTCAGAATGAAGTGTAAAAACTTACTTCAAGTCAGCTTTTCCATCATCACAACTGAAACTGCAAGGAAGAAGAGGAGTGGGAAGTTAAAGGCGAGAAGGAAGCATGTAAAGAGAAGGAATAGGAGGGGCTAGAATACAGAAGAAGATGAAAGGAATTAAGAAAATATGCAACAGCCCCAATTGCCTTAAGGGAAGTAGGTAGAAAATTAGAAGACTGGCCTACTGTGATTTTGGTTATTTATTCTTTGGAAGATGATCAGAAACTACAGTGATGGGCTCCCATACAGTAACCTGGATTAGACTGAATATAGTATTACACTTCAATCTAAGTTTGTTGGATACAGTGACATGGTGAGCAACAAAATGTGGCCATAATTCCATTTTTCACTGACTATTTTGTGCTCATGAAAATGAGAAATTGATAACACACCAACTACAGGCAGGCATGCTATCCTATATGCTTTCACACACAACCCCACCAAAGTACTTCAAATCCTGACCGACAACACACTATCCATTCCAGCCCATACTGTCATCTCTAGAGCAGTCTTCCAATCATGCTACACTAGGTAGCATTAGTGTGACAAGTGCACAGAGAGGACCAGGCTGATACCCTCAACTTCTTACTGCTTATGACCAGTCATAGGAGACATCAAAAAAGCTCTCCAGAAGTTTATAAACTTAATCAGTGTGCCACCAGCTAATGCTGAGCTTCAACCAACCACTGGAGCCACAAAACAGATATGTCAAGTCAAATGTGGCTGTAACACCCAGGTAGTTTTTCTGATAGTAATACAGCTAAATAGATGTAAGGGAACAGAACTGACTCCAGTATTTCTACTCTGATACAGGCATATTCTGCCAGAGCAGAAGCCCTCCGCCAATCAAATTAAAGCCAAAATGAGTCTGTGAAAGCTTTACTTTTTATTAACCTTTTGCTTCATATTCACATTCCATTGGAGGCTAGAAGTCTGCAAATAAGTAATCAATTATTCTGTCAGGAATTTAAAGAATAAGACTGCAGAGAATAGGTTCTGAAGCTGCCCCTTTCTTTGTTATAAAGACATTTTTCATTTTCATGTTGATGTTAATATTAACATATTGTTGATAAAAACATGAGTTGGCAATACGACAGTTCAATCAACATGAACAGTGCAATGAATTGTACTACAAAATAATCTACTGAGTGTTGTTTTCTGTGTATACCTGAATCTCAATTACAGCTCCTCCAATTGCTCTAAATAGACAACAACTGATTACATCTCACCAGCTTCATTTCTTCTCCACCAGTATAAGTCAGGGTAGGTATCGAACTTCCAAATACAGAGAAATCAGTCGCATGGGCAGAAATATATATGAGTATAACACTTCCCTGTAAGGTGTTGTCTGCCAACCACAATAGGTAGGGGTCTCTCTTAAAACTAAGAAATACCATCAGCTCAAGCCCTCACTCAGAACTTCTGGGATCATTAATTACCTTCCCTGGGCACTCTTACTAGGAAATACTTTGCCACTTGGAAACACAATCTGTTTATGAAACAAGGAAAGCTTTATTAAGGGGAAAGGGAACCCAACATCAAACCTGGGAAATCAGAGCAAAATATATCTGATTGATCCATAAAACACTCCCCTCATGGTAATGTCAGCAATAGTGCACCCGGTTCCCCACCCGTCACTGAGAACAACCAACAAGAAAGCCTTGGTGTCTGTGGCTCAGAGTACTAAGGTGCATTTGGTGCAATTCTGTGGGAAGTGTGTGCATTTGCCTGGTCCTGTCCAGAGGCCCCACCAACTAATGTCAGCTTTATTTTTTGTCTGAGTAGGAGGATCCCCATCGGAGTTCACTTAGGCCCCAGAGGACAGGAGCAGAGCTATCAAAGTGTCATCTTTGCATCATCTCCCCTCACAAAGTTCTCTGCAACAGCTCTCACAGTTAAGTCCTCAGTCTGGGTTGTCTCTCACCACAAAGCCCTCTCAACAGCACAGCATCCTTAAGAAAAGGGAACCAGGAGCATACAAGGACCCTTGAAAAGACTCCTTGTTACTGGGGATGCACGCTTTGCCACAAGAAAGGAATCCCTCTCTCAGTTAAGTTCCCTTATCCAACCACGTCTGGGTTGTGTACAGTTCTAGTAAGTCCTGAAGTGTTGCTGGAGGAGTTCTGGGTGGAAAGCTTATGCAAATATAGCTGTACTTCTCCATTTCTCTTACAGATGATGGCAGCAAGCTCCTTTCCCTCGGGGGCTTCTGGGTAAATACCTTATGCAGATGAGGCAGCTCTGTGGCCATTCCTCCCCACCTCCACCCCTGTTCATCAACAGATGGGAGCAGAGATCCTTACTCTTTAGAGTCCCAGGCCACGGGACTTGCATAAGAAATAGTAAACAACGCTCAGTGGATAAGGATCAGGTGTTATGCCATTTATAAATTTGTGTACCATGTTCCTAATAGTGTGTGCTGGAAGTAGGGCAATCTAGTGGGGATGAGGGGAAGTAGAAATAAATACATAAATGTTTTAAAAATGTAAATGAACTGAATTACCCAGAAAACAAACAGATGACCAAGTTCTGGTCGCCTCCTAGAAAGAGGGAAAGTGGCCCAAAACCATCATGAATGTGGTCCACATCTGTGGCCAAAACAAAGCAGATACACAGCCCCTTCAAATTTGCATGAATACAAAGGCCACTGTCAGAGAAAGTACACTCAAACATGCAGCTCTTGTTTCAACCCAGAGTAGCCACAGCTTTGGTTCCTGCTGTGGAAGCCATGTGGAGCAGCCCTTCTGCAAATTCTAGGGAGGCCAGTAAAGGGTTAGATGTAACTTACACCCTGTCTCCTACTGCTGGCCACAGGCTTTCCAGCAGGTAATTATGCAAAATACAGGCCAGAAATTACCCCATGGCTTAGAACAGGCAAGTCAATGGTGACAATAAAAATCAGCCTATACATTTGCCCCAAACTCTAAGTAAGCCAGTTCTGAGTTTCATAAAAGTTAGTGAAAACTTTTTTTTGTCTTTTTAGAGCTTCTTTTCCAATTTCATGCACCACAGTAAGTCCTGCTCTCAGCCCAGATTAGAAGCAGGATGTGCTGAATACCAAGAAAACCTGTCCTTGTAAGAGTTCCAGCTCAGTTTTACAAACTCAAAGGTCTGGATGGCTATCGGCTCAAACAAGAATCCAAATTACACACAGACAACTTTTGAACCTTTTCGGGTTCACCCAAGCAGTATTAATTGGCTGAATCACACTGCACTAGGAGACACGCTGTTAGATATTGTCCTTCTGATTTTTAAAGTGCAGGTCTACTTCGACCTCCCACAAAAACGTCATTCTAGGATACCACGTTTGTTGCATCTCAGTGTCACCAGGTCAGATACGTTCAGTTTACGTGATGTTTTTTCCTAATTACCAGCTCTAGTAACAAACTTCCTGTGATTTTAGAGTCAAGATGTGTGAAATGGAAAAGAATCTATCACTACCAACCATGAATATTCTGAAGGCCAAACTGGGCTTTCAGATATGATGCAACTGGGCCTTATCTCAAGTGACTAGAATTTAGTGCACAATTCTACTCAATGATACACAAGGGGAAGACATTCTATCGCAGCTCATTTCCTCTAGCCATGCTTGATTCTGCAAAGCTAATGTGGTAAAGAGCAATAAAAACTTTATTTTTTCATTAAAGGGAGCAGATATGACATTAAATATAAACAGGGAGCAGTCATAATGGATATTTAGCTGATGCAATTTTTAAATAGCCCCATTTCATAGTAGACTTGGAGAGTCAGATTATTAGACTGATATTTGGATTCTAACCTTGGTGTTACACAGCATTAAACACTATCACAGAGCCAGAAGCCACCACCATGACATCCCACTGTTACACCACTTAGAATGCAAAATATATTGCAAAGATGATTCCAACAACTTACAATACTGGAGACACCAATACACTGAATATTTCTCTTTACAGAGGAGAGTTCATAACAACAGAGATACTATGATTTCTGTTCTGAGCAATTGTTATCTTTGCCACACAGCAATGAGTCTAAAAGACTCTTTCATAAGACCTTTCAGGGATACGGAACATTGTCCTTTTGCATTAGGAACGGTCAACCTGCTAAATCCTTACTACATTTAAATGAAGTCACAAATTATGCATGTAATAAAATTAATATTTTTAGCAGATTTAGAGACCTTACCTCTCACTCTCAAAGGATGACACTAGCAGAAACCTTAGCTAATGCCCTTACAATAGAAAACCTCATTTTTCCAAGTATGTACGGCTGTGTATGTATGGTTAACTTCAATTCTCCCACCTTCCCCCTTTCATTTTCTTTTGGGGGCACATTTATGCTCCCATATGTTGTCTGGGAATAAAAGTAAAAGTGACAGATAAACATGATTAAGACCATCTTTCCAGTAATCTTTCCTGTCCCAAATGCTATCAAATACCCAACACCACACAATTTTTCAGACCCAGGGGGGGTTGGATAGGCATATGGAATCTCTAAATGTAGTTAAGTTCATCTATCTCTAGCATTGACACATAGTGAATGGTAACACTCCTGGGTCAGCAGCAGGGATGTACTGCCAGTATTTTCATCAAAAGGCTCACCCCCAAAACTTTCCCACTTAGCTTGTGAGAGCAGCACCTGCAGTGGGTAGTAGGAACCTATTCACACCATCACTCCCACTGCCCAGTGACACAAAACACTCTCTCAGTAACCATAAACTTCTATTAAGCTTCACTGGAAATATTTACTCTTTGTTCCTGACAAAAAAACCAAACAAACCCACACTGAGTTTGACAGTAGAATATAACATTCTATTTGTATTTTGAAAGGAAGGGCTGAGTAGAGTCTAGGCATATGCTTCCCTGGGAAAACACCTGCATTTGGTGCAATCTGGTCTATCCCAAAGGCAAAAACATTTGCTCCTTGGAGGTTATTTTGATGATCCCCCAAAGATAAGTCACATCTCTGGCACTGATGATTTGGAAATATCCAGACACACATACAAGCGTAGATGCAGCAGAGGCTGGGAAATCCTCCTAACCTTCACTTCCCTCTGAAGGCAGAATTTTTACATATGTAATCCTGGGAGCCTCCAAGAGCCCCCTTCAGCATGTCTTATGATTAGCTGTTGGTTTCTTTTGTCCCATTCTTTGGGTCCCAGAAATACTGCATCTCCACTAGCCTCCCCCCCTAAGAATGCAGGGACTCTATACAACAGCCGAAAGGCCGGTAAGATGCAGCCTTTCACACATACACAGGACAGAATTGCTTTTACTAGACATACTCTGTGTGCAGCATTTAAACGACTCCACTGAAACACAGAGAGACTGGAATCACTCAAATACCAAGAAGTTGCTCTGTGCATAAATATAAAAAAAAAGAAAAAAAAAAAAAAGAGGGCAGAACTGGGGAGGTTTTTAAATCAGAGGCTGCATCACATATTAAAAAGTAACTTTTAAACAGCACATCAAACGTCTGTGCACTAAGCACAGAGGGGGAGAGAACATCTACATGGTATATTCCTGTCTATCTTTTTCTCTCTCTTTTGCTTTCTCTCTCTCACCCTTCTGCTTCACTCTCTGTGTCTTTCTCCTCAAACTCCCCCTGCAGTAGGCTGCAGAATGGGACACTCTTGTTCCAAAGCCAGCCGGCAGCTGTCACACAGCAGAGGCAGCAAGCAGCCTGTGCAAAGAGTGAGCCTACTCTGTCATTTAGGATGACTCACTGGGATCTGGCATTAATTTCTCTTTTTCTGGTAGTGGACGGAGAACAACCAAACAGCTACACTGGATCTGATCAAGGTAAGAGATTAACAAGTCTTTTATGATATTACAGCACTGAGTTTGAAGAGGTGCCAAGCTGTGTACAGGAGGCTGGCACTGGAACTAATTCAGTGGGTGTTTTAACACCTGGCAGTACATGCCACCAGTGTGCCTTCCTGGTGTTAACCCTGAGTATGCCATGCTAAGTTGCCTCCATTGCATAGAAATTGGTGAAGATACAGCAGGTAGACTGCTTTTTCCTCCTTAATGCAACTTTTATGACAGCGCTACCACCTGCCCCAACGAACATGAGAAGCATCTCCACGATTTGAAATGATGAGGCAGCTTTTGTACCCTACTTCTGGGAATATAGTGTGTCAGGATTCTGTCATGGACTCCTCATAGATTCATTCCCACAGCTTTTTGTTTCGTCACTTTAATGAGTTGAAATTCCATAGTCCAAACACATCTGTCATGTTTTCCCCAGCAAGTCTTCTGAATGCAAATAGATTATATTCATTTGATAGTCATTTTAAAAACTCCAGTATGTACACTAAAAGCGCCAGAACAAGTCTGCTGACCACTGCACTGTGTGTGTGTGTGTGTATACATACAAATTCTATCAATACATTTTTCTGCTGTTGATCAAAAACAAAAACAGCATGCAGGAGGGTTTTACTTATTTATTTTTGGCAAGGACAAAATCTCTCCCCACCCACCCCTAGATTCATAAATTGCTGGAGAAATTCCCTTCTTCCATTTTCTGAGAAGGCATATAATTTTAAGCAGAGTGATCTAAACAGGCTTCTACTGCTGCCCATACTTTTAATTTTTGCTCTCTAATTGAAGCTTTCATCTAGCCAGTGTAGTCTCATCCCCAGCAAGCCAAATGCTCCAGTTACCAGTTGGGTTACTTCTAAAAGGTAGCACCATTAAATTAACCCTGCATTATGTTTCTTTGAAGACAAACAGAATAGCAGACTAGCTGTTCCCACAACGCAGAATCCTTCAGTCTCCCCCTTGGATGTTTTATGGATTAACTGTACTGAAGACACTTCTTTTGGACTATTTCTCTTCCCTTTTCTGTGGAATGTCTTCTTGAAATTGTGACTGGATGTACTCTGATTTATCACACATTAAATGGAATATCTGAGCCAGTACTGTAATAAAACACCTTTTAGTCAGACCCGCTATGATTTGACTTTTACCTGAGGGGTTTTTTAAGCCTTTAAAACAAGACAATGTCCCTGAAATTGTTAACATGGAAAGGAGTCTCTGTACAGAGATGACCACCCGTCCCATGTTGGTCACGTCTAAGATGTTGACAAACAGCAGTTAATGCTGAATACCAGATAGCATTTGGATAGCCAGTAAGACCAATGGATTCTTGACAGAGTGTATATTTTTGGAATCAACTCTTGCTTTCTCCACTAGGGAATAGATGTTAGTAGACTCTCCTGTACCTACTGCCACGCCAGACAAACATTTACACTAGTTCAGAGCAATCTCAAAATGAATTCTGATTTCAATGCACTTTGATACAGATCTTCAAGCACAGGCAAAACAAAAAATGACTTTGATATTTCAGCATGGATTATACCGTACCTTCTACTGGAATCAAATTTTCTTGTAAAATGTTCAGTATGTATCAAACCTATGTTTTATAATTCTTTATCACATGGGGGCTTACAGGGAGTTAATTTTATAAATACCATAGATTTTCACAGCCATTTTATCTTTCTTAAATCACTGGGGCCAGAGAAGAAAACAATCCAAGACACAGTTTTGTTTGATAGATCACTGTGTTGCTGCTTTTAAAGACTTAATAGTCATGCTGTTCCTTTATAAATTAATAGTTATTTATTAGACACAAACTCAGTCAATTGCTACAGTAGCACATGCCATGGTCTCTGGGGACTGTATAGCTATATTTGACTCTATCTGGCCAATGTCTAGAATAAAATTAATCTTACTCATAAGATGATTTTTTTTTTTTTTTTTTTTTGGGTAAAAGAAACATCGGTATATAATCAGTTTTTAATCAGCATGGCTCCTTTTGGCTGGGAATTCAGTCTATTTAAATGTAGACAATCCAATGAGAACACTTTTTTTTTTTGTAACTTGGCAACAAGAGGAAAAAAATCAAGTTACATCAATCAGGCATGCAAACCTTGTATTGTGCTGTCCCATCTCCAGTGAATTAAACCCTTGATAGAGCTGAAGTTCTAGACTTGTGAACCAGTAGGTTTAATAGAATTAACTAATCCAGCCAGTTGCTCTAATTACAGGAGTCAGAGATTGTAGGAAACCAATGCAGCCTCAGCACAAGTGCAAAGAACTGTCTCTAGAGCAGAGTGCTTTTGTGAACCTGCCTTCTTGCAACATGCATTATTCAAAAAATATGCCATTGGTGTAACCCAAATTCTAAGAACTGTAAGTTCATGAGAGGTTGTCTGCTTTCTTTCTCTGAGACTTCTCATTTGGCATTGTTCCATTTTAAGTGAAGAATGAGTGATCACTTTAAATGCCATTTAGCTCTATTCAGTTTATTGGTCATTGAGATATATTATTTACTGGTGGGTGCTGGAAGGGTAGTAAGTTACAGTAGAACAATGTTAAAATAAATTGCATTGCTCTGTAAAAAAATGCTATCACAGTAGCATCCTGTGCTTCTGTGGTATTTCTGGAGTGTCCATCGCTATTGCATATAAGCGTTAAGGATGGCCCAAAGCTGCCATGTTTGGATTTCAGTAGAAATTTCTCTTAATTGAGAGTTTGTTCAGTTCTGGTTCAGTACATTGCAAAAAGAAAGATGATTGAAAAGTATGAGTCTAGATCCAAAGATTGGGGTACTTGGAGATAGAGTTTGGCAGTGGAGTCATTTCTGATATGAGCTTGGGAAGCCAGCCAAACTCACGTTTGATGTTACTTTTGGCTGTGTCATCTCTGGAAGAAAGGGTTTCCTGAGTTAAACTCTTATTACTGACCAAGTCAGACTCTCAGTGTTTCTGAAGCAGTCACATCCCTTCAGAAGGCTGTGCTACGTAAGGGACAGTAACATATGGGAAGATGGCATGAAAAAATGACATATTAAATAGGAGACAGGTAGCAAAATACTCCAACTGCCCAAGAGCCACTAAACTAAAGCAGAATGAAATTTTCATAAAGAAACCCAAAACCAGATTAAAGCTCACTTAGTTTGAGATTTAGTTACCAATGAAACCCAAGCTTGGTTTTCCAGAAGTTTTGCCATGGTTTATAACTTGGATGGATGTAGGTTTATGATAGAGATTTATTTCAGAAATTGTGGACGTTTCACAAAGTTGCAACTCAAACCCTAATAAAAATCAGCTACTTTGTTCGAGTTCACACTTACAGTTTTGGGTTCATGTGAATCCAAAACTTAAAATTCAAATATCAGGGATTGCAACTAAATAAAACCCCCAAGTTTTGCACATCTGTCTTCCAGTGCACTGGAGAGATCAGACCTGTGTGACTTCTGTAAGGAAGATCTGTACTTCATCGCAGCTACTCAGTGAGATATACCCTTCTGTACATGAGCCTGCCTAGAACAAGGGCCAAATTCCATTTCAACATCACATATTTTATTCCTCCTTTCACATTTTATTTAATCAAATTACAAATGCATCACACATTCAAGTGACTACTTATGGAAATGAAACTCAAGCACCATTAGTAAGCGCTACTCAGTATCATTGCTATCTTACTGTACGGTACTTCATACAAGAACTGAACAATACCAACAAGTAGAATTCAGTGCATTTGTAACCGGAAGAGAAGTTGTACAGACACTACTTTTAGAAGAAGAAAAAGGACAATTCACATCTTGCGTATTTTATTTTATCGTACAATTCTTCCAGGGCAGGACTTAGTTCCGGAATGTCTTTAAACAATACCTAGTCTCGACCAAAGATAATATCTAACCTCAGTCTAGGTACATGACTTTCCTCCCTATGAAATGACCATCATCATTTTGCAAAACATCTATATAATGCCTATGTTTAAATGTTAAACACAGCTTGCTTTGATGAGAGCAATCCCCCTTTTCAGATAGGTTCAGTTTGACTAAAGCACTCTTTAGGTTCAAATGTGTTTGAAATTAAGGAAGAATGATTCAGTTTGGATTAAGTAAAAGCTACTTGCACCTTCACCCCAAACTGAAAAGCTACATTTTAGAAAGCTAACGGGTTTTTCAAAAAGTTCGTTTCTTAAGCCTAGGTGCTCACCACTTTGAAAAATCATGCTGAAGAGATGTATACAATCTATTTTAAGAAAACCTGCTCTTTCAAGTTCTTCAGCCCAGTTCTTTAGAGTCAAGCACATTTGGATAAGCTTTAAGTAAGCATTCACAATTTTAGGACTTATCTCAACCTTTGAACATTTAATTTTTCCTTCACTACTTCAGCCCATTTCTTCTGATAGCATTTCAATTCCACATCATGCAGCGGTATATAAAATGATGTTACATATAATAGGGATACATACAAGGGGATTAATTCCTTTCCAGCTTCCATTTGTATTTAACCCTTTATTACTATGAGGACCCTTGATGTATAAAAACATAGCATGTGTATGACCATTCCTTATCCCCTGCCACATGCATGGCTGTTAGCCAGATGAGTGCTAAACTAATTGCTGTATTTTAAATAAGAATACTTCAGTATATCCCTCTTTATTTTTCAACCTTGATATAAGTTCAATAATGCTGCTGCTTGACAGACTGCTATAAACATGCATATACATAAACATAAAAAGATGGTTATGGTTGCAAAGACAAGAACTCAAAAGCTAGGAAATGCCAGAATTAAGGTTGCTTGTACAATGGTAAATAAAGTAATTATAAAGAAAGTAAGGTCTTCTTAAAATGATTAAAGCAGAAAATTTATGCACCTCTCAGTCCCACCTTCTTCTCCTGCCATTAGAGCTATTTGAAAAATACCAATTTTTTTTTTAATTTCCTGTGAAAAATGTTTTCTTTGCTTTAGATAAAATTTCCCAAGAAAACATCAGATAAAAAACCTGAAAATTCATTTTTTAAAGAACAAATTAAATCAAATGTGTTGGGGTTTGTTTGTTTTAACTGAAAACCAAAACATTTTTTTCTGAAAATTTTTCAGTTTTTCATTGAAAAACAATAGATTTTTTTTTTAATTGAACATGATTTTTTTCTGCAAAATTTATGATAAAAAGCAATCTTTTGATTGAAATTACTTTGCCAAAGAAATGAAATAAAGAATAAAAATGGACCAGCTCTAATTAACAGTTTATCATTTAAATACATTCTGCTTTTGGCTACAGCTCTACAAATCTGGAATAATTCCATTTGTGTCATTTTCAGAGTGGAAACACACTTTACAGAGCACGTGAAAAAGCCATCTAGACCAACATGCTTGCTCATTTGAATCCCTTTTATCCATTGGAAGCCCATGGATCACTTCTTAGGAGAAAGGCAGCTATACTAGCCCTCCCAATTCAGAGGAATATTCATGGTCAGGAGAAGCAGATTCCCATCTTATATAGGTCAACTCGTAGCCATACACCTTTTCATCCAGATTCCTAACTTGGGCAGACACTGGAAAGGTAAAGAGTTTGCAGAATTTGGGCTAACAGAAAAAAAATATTCATTACCACAGCGATGATGTTACACACCTGAAGTTGTATAAACTTCCTTAGTGGCATCAGTTAAATGAACATGAGGGGGCAACATGAACCCTTACATGTGGGATCCCGGGAAGGACAAGTAATTGTTCACAGGACTACTCAGATTGATGGGAGACTAAGGAGCAAACTAAACAAATTCTGTCCATCATTGCCACATCCTGTCCCCATTCTTGCCTGTGGATCAGGCTCCCTGGGCAGACATCTCCCATGATGCACCACAACAAAGGACTTCCTGTGGCACCACCTTTCCCCTTCAAAAGGGGAGTCGACTGTGGGGCATCCTGAAGACGTAATCCAACTAGGGAGCTGGGACGACAGAGAAATACAGAACACACTTGAACTATGAGGCCAAATACCATGGCAGCATTTCCAAATCAAGTTTTTCTTTCCCCAAGCATCTCTAATTGAAAGCTGGTCTAAAGAAATCAGCATGAACACTTTAACCCTTGCCCTTCACTAGAAAAGATTGTCAACCAGCAATATCAGCTCTGTGTCTGTTCCTTATCTAGGCCTCAAACAAGGATAGTGATCACTGCCACACACAGTACATCCCATATAGTTTCCAATCTCCACACATTATGCTTTGCTATTTTGCTGTATTAATACTCCAGAGTACCATTTACCTTCTAAAACCTCAAATGGGTACTGAGGCTGACGGTTTATTTTATTTTATTTTATTTGTATTTAAAAAAAAAAATAGAGTCCCCAAATCCCTTTCATTATCTCTATGTATCATTTAGTACAAATTCCCTGGTTTAGTTCCTGGTTTTTAAGCTAATTATTTTATATTTGTTGACAGTGAAAGGCATTTGCCATTACTATCCCAAATAACTAAATGAACCAAATCTGCTTATCTGATTGCACTGTTCCTCATTATTTTCCTCTGCCTCCAATTTTAGTATCCTCAGCAAATTTGGAAATCCTATTTTCAGCATTGTCATTCAAATGGGATTTGACCCCTTCTCCTTCCATCCTAAAGGCAAAAGTGCTACCAGCTGTGCCATACTGACATTATATGAGAATGTGTTATGTATCCAAGGAGGTAATTAAAGAGGTAGTACAAATAGCTGGCTGCAAAGATGGGATGTTACCTTATGCCCCACTTCACATGAGACTGTCCAACTCAATAGACAGAATTTTGTTAAAAATAGGAATTTGAAACATTAAAAGTTGTCATTATTTTGTTAGACCCTTCCCTATGACCATCAACCCTGTATTTTAGTCAACTATACCTAATATTTGCCCTCAGCTCAGTGAAAGGTGGTTGAATTTCTAAGTTATCCCATTTGCTCCTTCCTTCTTCGTGCAGGGGAAAATTACTGAGTTCAGTGAAACATAACTTATCCCTCTTCTTACCAAGTTTGTCATAGAATCTTCAGCTGAGAAACTTGGCATAGCTGAACAATTCAAGACCAAAAAAATGCACCCACTTTCTTCCCTCCACCTCCTTTTCATCAGCAGCTGAAAAGTATTTTAATTCAATAGCATTTTACTTGTTTGTTTTGCAGAATTATAGTTATCATTTACAAAAAGACAAAGAAACTAAGCAAGCTGACATTTGTCCCCTTCATTCAGTTAAAAATATTGTTGTAGAGACATTTTACAGACAGCAGCTAGAGAAGGAAGAAAAACTTAATAGTTCAGAGACCAGACCGTATAGCAGTCCCCTGACAGATGATGTATCTGATATTAAAATCTTTAAAATTGATCATAGACTTAACATCTGCTTTTGCTGTGTTTTACATACACAAGTAGCACATAGCATTTTCTCCTTGCACTCTCCCCTCCTCCTCCACCCCATAGGGCTTTAACTACACAGTTATCTTTTGGGTAGCAAATTCATTGAAGCAAGAAGTTTTTAAGTCACACAGGTCAATTTTATCACCCAGAAAGAGATTCCAACCAGAGGAGAACTATCTTCCAGAACTAACTTCTTACTAATAAGGAGGAAATGATTGAGAATGTGAGAGTAATATGGAAGCTTGGTATCTGTAGCAACAAGCTATTTGAAATCTTTAAGGGGTGGGTTCATATACAATGCAGAGGTACAAGAGTATAAAGAATACCACCAACTTGTCAATGTCAGAGATGTGGAAGTGGTTTCATCTAATGCATCGGTATGAATCTTCCGACCAATTTCTGTAGCTTCACAAATAATAATTTCTATTACTTTACTTTTACTATTACTTTAAAATGTTTCTCCCTCCCTGATGTTTGTGAAAAACCCATACCAAAACCAGAGGAAAATGACTGCCCATACAGGGGAAACAATGACATCATCCATTCACACAGCAGCCTTCAGCAGCAACATACTCCATTCACAGAAAAATTGGATGGAATTTAGAAAAGGGCAGCAAATGTTCTTATGACTTGGGAGGGAACATAAAAGGGATAAATATTGATGGCTTGCTTGAGCGATGACTGAGGGATGGAAGTGAACGCCAAGAATCAAAAGGAATTATTTGAAGTGTCACAAAGGAGCAGGGATAGTCAATAGGCCGACCGTGGGCCAAATCTAGACCACCAGACACTTTTGAATGGACCATGAAAGCTCTTTATTTACTTCTTGTTATCATTATTGTGGTGTGAAAAGTGTTTCTCTGGAGTCTGGACCTCGACTATACTTTGACCAAGAAATTTGGACCTTGACAAAAAATAATTGACTACCCCTGCAATGGAGTGTTGCTATATAATTCATTATAAGAAATAAAATGTACCACTTTAATGGCACCTTCAGTCCAATCTCAATGCAATAGTTAATTTCACATCAGAACATGCTTGGGAATTAGGTAAATATTATTTCCATTGCACAGGTTGGGAAACTGAGGCACGGAGACTTACCAAGGTCACACAGGGAGTATGTAGCAGAGGCATCAATAGAATCCACATATCCTGAGTCTCAGTCTTTTTCTTCTTCCCATCTTCCAAGATGGGAGAGAGAAAGATCCTCCTTCATACCAGCCATCCACCTGCTGGAATAAAATAATCAAACCTTTTAAGGAGGGGGGAAATCAGTTCCAGCAACACAAGTGTTAAAAAACCAAAGTACATCACACTGACAAGGAAATAGTTTAAACAATTAAGGTGCCTCAGATAATGCGCTGGTCAGAGCAGGGAGAATGAGAGCATTTCCTCCTGTGTGTTTGGAAAGCCATAGGCCACAGAGCTGGGGCGGGGAAGGGGGAGCACCCAGGCCACTTTTTGGAAGGGTCAAACCTGAGTGGTGCTGTGACCCCATGTGCCAAGTCGCAATGCCCCTCACTCAAACTTGGTGGGGATGGGTGCAGGGTCTCAAGGTCCGGGGTATCAGACTGCAGGGGGCATCTGTGAGAGGCAGAGGAGGATCAGGGGCGGGAATCTATGCCCCCCCTCCATCTTTAAATGGTGCTGCACAGTGCCTGCCTACAGCACCTGCTAAGTGAGCCCTGAATTGATTGCGTCTGCAGCAGGGCACATGACTGGAGGGCTCACAGGAGTGGGTTAGGTTTAACAAACAACCTGGGCTTGGGGTTTGTTTCATGGATTCTGGTTTAGCGGAAATGATACAACCTTAGCACAAGTTCCACAGTTGCATTCCTTCCCTGCAGCCTGCCAGCACTGATCTCCAAAAAACCAACAGTTATACCCAGCAAGCTTCCCATCCTGACTTCTGGTCAGTCCAAACCACTTTCTCTCCTCTGTCAGCTACTCTTTATAGTGCTAAAGCTACCTAAACTCAGCTGTACTAACTGGCTCCCACCTGGGAATGCCTCCTTGAGCTGAATAAAATTAACTCATAAAACTCCCACTAGAGGGCATCAAAAACCCTGGATACCCCATCACAGGCTTCTGAGCACAATTGCAAAACAAAAACACTAGCGATAACAGCCATAGCCAGTTGGTCAAAAAACCAAAACAAAAACCACACATGGTGTAAGGAACTAAAAGGAATACCCACCATATTTGACAGTATATATTTTTAGAAACCCCAAAAAGCTTCCATTAGCAGAAAACAGAGCAAACCTAAAACTAGGGATTTGACAAGGGAAACCAAAAGAGGGGAAGTAATTTACTTACACAGAAAGAGTTAATTATACAATTAGCTCCCAGTTTGAAATATTGTGCCAAACAACCATTTACCTTTTGTGAAACAGTTTTAATAACAACTACTTATGCCTGTGTTTTCTCCTTGTTTTGCTTAGCAACTACTAGCATTACAATTGCAGTATCAGTAATAAAACAATTACCCAGCCTCATTGCTGCTGAATGGGTGTGAAACAGTTGAAAATAATTAAATTGGGCATTCATGTTCATGATGAAGTTTGATGTTAGATGAAGGAAAAAATAAATACATAAAATTTATTAATATTTCTAAGCCCCAAAGGGAGCATTATAACTTCCAGTCTGATCTCCTGTCTATGACAGGTCACAGAATTTCATCCTGTTACTCCTATATTGAGTCCAATAACTTGTACAGAGAAAGGATAGTGTCTATTAAGTTTTGTTTTACTAACTAACTATCTGGTCTGATTGCTGTATGGAGGAGATAATTTCCCTCTGCTCCATGTACATAAAAATGGCTCAGAACTAGTTTTGCTCAAACTTTCCAATAAAGTTACTCTCACCAAGCCTGGAAATCTTCATCCCAAAATATATTAGTTTGTGAAAGTTAAGAGCAACTGAAAGAAGTGGGAGGTGGGTTATAACAGAAGTTGAAATCCAACCTTATAACAAGCATTACCCCCTACTGGCTGTGAAAAAAAAAAAGCCAAGAGTCTATTATAACAATGATATAAGGATTCTTGTACTTATTTTACAGTTTGTATCATTTATATTTCTTTCAACCTATTGTCCATAAAGACATTAATTGGAGGAAAAAGACCCGCAACTTTAAGGTGTAATATTAATGAAAAGTTCACCAGTGTTGCACCTCAAAATGTAAATGCAAAAATCCACTTTGTGTACCTTCTGACAAAGAGTGTTTAAAGTTCCCTGAAGCCAAACACCTACGTACTGCAAAGGAATCCAAAAAAGAAGAGAGGCCTTTTTTGAAGTAGGAGAGAGAGACCAGGGGAGAATAATATCACTGTCCAACTCTATAGGAGGATTAGCAATGCAGAGAAAAAAAACAGGCTTTGCTTCTAGCTTTCTCTGTGCTCCTTATGCAGCCTGCAAGATCAGTCTTCAACATGTCTTCTGCCAGTGATTAAAACGAGCACCAGTGAGGGTAAGAAAGGGGAAAGGGAAGCAGGGAAAAGAAAACAGAACTAAGAGGAGCAGGCAGAGAAACCGGAAGGGATTGATAAGGAAATGAGGAGAAAAGAATAAAGGGACACAAAAGAGAACAAAGAAAAGAGAAGGGAATCAAAGGTAAAAAAAAACAAACAAACAAAAAAAACCAATAGAACAGAGAGGATGGAAAGAAATAAACTAGCGCAACCTGAGTGATGAGGAGGGTGACCTGGGACCTGTAGGCTGCTCTCTGTGGTATGTTGTGGAACTCAACAGTAGAAATGCCGGGGAATTGGCTCCAAGGTGCCACAACGACGAGTGAAGGCAGCTAAAGGATAGACCCACCAGTGGCTTCTCTCTGGACTAAACGTGCACATAGCTCAACGCAAGCAGGGGTCATGGCTGGCCAGAAAACGTAATGAGTTAGGGAACGGGCACTGCACACAGCAAGGTCTCTCCTCAGCATGGCATAGCTTATAATACAGTAGGAATTCGAATCATCACTGCTCTTGGTAACAGTAACTCCTTCTCTGCCCAATTTTTGAGACACTGCAGAAGAAGAGGCCATCCATTGTCAGTGGGATAGGGAACATAGCTGATGGTGACATGGACAGTTCTACATCCACAATAGATGTCCCAGGATAGAGATCCCCAAGCAGGGTGGTGCAGCCAGGGGTGCATCGGTCCCACAATGAGGAAAATAGCCTTTACATCAGCAAAACAATGGGAACCTTTTGAATATGAGAGTGAGCATGGGAAGATAGGCAAGCCAGCCCCAGGAGAACTTCCCTGGGGGTGGGCGTAGGAAGTAGCAACAGGCAGAGATTTCTAGCTCCACCACAGATGAAAGATAGAGGGGTGGGGCAGTTGTTCCTGTCACCCCAGAAGATAGATCAAGCTGGAAGGAGCCAGGGATGTGACAAAAGTAATCAGAGATTAAATGGTGCCACCATGACTCTGGAAGACAGCAGAAAGGGGGAGGAAGCTGAGCTCTGTTGTGGGGAACAAACTTTATGGGAGAGGAACTGAGGTATTGTTTGGTGTTACGCTCATGATCAATGGAAAACATCAGGACTTCAATTTTGTCTTACAATTCTAAGATGATTTATGGCCAATTTAATCCATGTGATCTCTCTTCCCAGAACACCTTGGGTGCTCCAGAACCAAGCCTCTCACCTTTCACAGGGGAATGAGAGCACAAAGGGCTGTGACAGCAATTAAGCAACCCTAAGCACTGCGTGTGAGGGAAATGGAAATGAAAGTTATTTAAAAATCCACCCATTTCATCTATCACTCATCTACAGCTCTGACAACAAGGCATTGTTTTTTCCCCAAGTATTATGGCATTAACTCATGATAACTAGTTGCTCATTAATACACCAGCTCAGGATGTGCTTTGACATTGTCCCATTGCCTGAACTTAGGAAACAATCTATTTTCCAACATCTAAGTGTAAATACAGAGAGACAGAGTGGAGATGATCCAGCATGTCCCTGGCAAACAAGGAATTAAAGGTAAATTAGGCCCCATCCTGAAGAGTCTTATGAAGATGCCTAAATTTATGCATGTGAATAGTCCCACTGATTGCATAAAGTTAAGCATGAGAAAAGGGTTTGAAGGCTACAAATTGGTAATTGTGGGCTCACATACAAATTCTCAAATATCACAACATTTCTTTCTCCCCTTAATCAACACATGTAATGTTTTTCATTCTTGTTCAATGTTCAATTATTTGCATTGTTGTATTGATCAATTTGATGTAAATTTCTCTGCCAGCAATCCTGATTACAATTAGAACTCTTCATTAAGTATAGAGGTTTACCCTAGAATCCTTGGCCAAAATGTTTTCTCTCCCCATTGTTAGGAAGAGTACTGTATGGCAGCTCGCGGTCTGCTGCTATCCTACCTCATGAATCCACCATTTCAGCAGTGGTGAATGTATAAAAGTATGTTTTCCCAAGTCCAGTTAGCTACACACATAAAGTAGAAAAAAAGGATCAATTAGTTCTGGACCAACTGTATGGGATTCCCCTAGAACCACTATACATAATCATGAGTAAATAGATGTCCCATGACTGGTACTTCAGCCTTGCATAAACGGTACTCTCTAATAATATTCGATGCATCTGTAGTAGGATGACCAGATAGCAAGTGTGAAAAATCAGGACGGGGGTTTAGGGGTGGTAATAGATGCCTATATAAGAAAAAGTCCTGAATATCAGACTGTCCCTATAAGATAGGGTCATCCGTAGTACTTTCCATCCTGCAGGATGCCAAAGCATGTTATAAGCCACATTACTCATCACTGAAATGTAGCCACCTTTGAGGTGGGAAGGTGACTGTCTGGTGGTTGACACATAACAGGGTGGAGAAAGAACATTTCAGCAAAGGATGCAAGGGAATACCCCCACTGTTACAAGAAGTATTTTAATGTCTACATGGAAAACACAGAACCTCAGTTTTAAAAGCAACGAGACACAAATGTTACTCTAAACTCAAATTATCCACCTTGGAAGGATGAATGAAGAGTTGACTCAGCCCTGCCAGAACTAGACTATGTGGTTCCAGGGAGTTTAGACAGCCTAGATCTAACACACAGGCCACTCTGCTTTATCTTCTAGCTCACTGACATTAAGCTTCCCCTCCCTACTTCAGGGCTTGACTCTGAAGAAGCTCATGGGCTTTGCCGAATGTGCACAACTCAAAGCTGAATCAATAGGATAAGGAGCTTTCAGAATTGGATGCTGCATGATGACCCACTTTCATAAGTCTCTGAGAGAAGCCTTTCTAATGACCGATAAGAGTCCTCCTTCACACCTAAACAACCAGAAGCACCAGACTCAACAGCCATTGCTCCTCGCACCCTTTCGCAGGGGCTCATCATTAAGGGTCCTGAGAGTCTTCAGCTTGCAGTGGACTTCAGTGAACATATGAATACTTAAATGTGCCTGCAATAAGTCACCTGGCTGACTCCTGAGATTTTAGAAGATAGAAGAGTTGGTTTTTAATATACATGTATTCATAGCCAGCCTGACTACAGTAAAAGCTTTCCAGCTAAAAGCATATGAAAAGGGACAATCAAAGGGGGTCTTTGTGAAATGTAGGTGAATTGCATCAAGTCTTAGCAACCAATTGTCAGAAAGCTTTTTATTAGCAAATGTGGGGTGCAGGGAGGGTGGAGTCTGATGATTAATTCTAATGCTTTCCAAGAAGTTACTACTTCACCCTCACTTATGCAGAGCATATCACATGCAGTGAGTATTGTTCAGCAGTAATGACTCTGATACTTTACACAATCAAAGTGTCTAAGCTTGACAATTCCATTTGACTGAGTCACAGTGAAGGAGGTTGTTGGTGTTGTGCTGTCATCACTGATGTTTTCCTGAATGGAGTATTTAGCTCTCCATTTTGGAAAATCACTCGGTACATGGTACTGTGGCTGCTAAATAAGAAGAGTTTAGAAAAAGAATGGAATTGGTTGAGAGAAGAAAGAAACAGATATTGCAGCCAACCTTCATAGAATCATAGAATATTAGAGTTGAAAGGGACCTCAGGAGGTCATCTAATCCAACCCCCTGCTCAAAGCAGGACTAACTTCAGCTAAATCATCCCAGCCAAGGCTTTGTCAAGCCACAGCTTAAAAGCCTCTAAAGATGGAGATTCCACCACCTCCCTACATAGCCCATTCCAGTGCTTCACCACCCTCCTAGTGAAAAACTTTTTCCCAATATCCAACCTAGACCACCCCCACTGCGACTTGAGACCATTGCTCCTTGTTCTGTCATCTACCACCATTGAGAACAGCCGAGCTCCATCCTCCCCGGAAACCCCTTTCAGGTAGTTAAAGACTGCTATCAAATCCCCCCTCATTCTTCTCTTCTGTAGACTAAACAAACCTAGTTCCCTCAGCCTCTCCTCATAAGTCTTGTGCTCCAGCCCCCTAATCATTTTTGTTGCCCTCTGCTGGACTCTCTCCAACTTGTCCACATCCTTTTTGTAGTGGGGGGGTCCATAACTGGACACAATACTCCAAATGCGGCCTCACCAATGCTGAATAGAGGGGAATAATCACTTCCCTCGATCTGCTAGGAATGCTCCTACTAATGCAGACCAATATGCTATTAACCTTCTTGACAACCAGGACACACTGATGACTCATATCCAGCTTCTTAGCCACTGTAACCCCCAGGTCCTTTTCTGCAGAACTGCTGCCTAGCTCGTCAGTCCCCAGTCTGTAGCTGTGCATGGGATTCTTCCATCCTAAGTGGAGGACTCTGCACTTGTCCTTGTTGAACCCCATCAGATTTCTTTTGACCCAATCCTCCAATTTGTCTGGGTCCCTCTGTATCCTCTCCCTACCTTCCAGGGTATCTACCACTCCCCCTAGCTTAGTGTCATCTGCAAACCTTGTGTTTGTGTAAACTTTCTGCAGGATAAAGATCTGGATTAATGAGATCCCCTACTATCTGAGAGAACGGTGATACATTAAGCAGAGTCCTACATTTCTCTTAGGTTTGTTTAAGACTTCACATGGAATCCCGCTCACAGATGTCTTCAAATTTACTATATTTATAACTTCCCCATCATAATGGGAGATGTTCACACTGGTTTGGATACCAGCATTTAAAATAAATATCAAAAAACCCTATTTTAGAGTCTAAAGAGTTCAGTTAACTCTAATATTTCCCCATTCGTTTTTTTATTTTTGCACCTAGTCTCCTGCTGGGATCAGAGGCAGAAATAAAAAAAAACATGAGAACTGCTCTTAGGAGAATAGATACAGAACCTTACAGGAAGGGTTAGGATGTTTTCATGTGCAAGCAAGAAGTAGCTAATTGAAAATTGCTGCAGGTAGACTTGGTGTGGCAAAAACCTTCCTGGCCCTTAACTCTAATTTTCAGACTCAGGGACACATCTCAGGTACTACATTTTTTAAGACTGCGCAGAGTAGCTTATAGCAAATACACTGTGGGTGGAGAATACAGGCCCTCAGGAGCATTAGCTTCCCAAAATTAGGTCAATGCTGATGCAAAACTAGATGCAATGTTCTGCTGACCAAGCCAAAAAAAAAGTCTTTTAATCCAGAATTCTGCACTGTATCATTGTATCCTGATTGAAGTTATCAAATGTGGGTCAGGTAACTTTCCACGACAGCCATCTGTTTTCAATTGCCCACATCTGCTGTAGTTTGACTGAAAAGTGTCCAAGTCTGAGCATATATGAGAATTTGCAAGTTCACAAACAGGAGCAAAATATTTAAAAACAAGATATATTTGCATGATTTATAATCCTAATAAGGCTTTGCAGGTTGTTCATACCAACAATTACAGACTTCACCCTTGGGCAGTCAGAGTGGTGTGGAGTCATTTCTTATTTTGCTTAAATATTCCCTAATTTAATTGCTTTCCATGAACTTGCGAACAGAAAGCTAAGACCCACAATCTTCCACTTCCGATCATTTAAAATGAATATGTGAAGTGAAGATATCAAAGAGCAGAACATGTGCATGGAGAAGAAGTGATACTGTCACAGAACAGTGCAAGAGGGTCTTGGACCATATAGATTAATTGTTTTGAACAATACCTTCCTAAAAATCAATCTTCACCATTTAACTGCAGCACTGAAACTACAGAATATCCCTCATGCTTGAAAATTCAAAGACTGAGAGAAAGGGAAATGTTATTTTCTAGGAATAAATGAACTGACCCTTACTTAAGAAGGCCCAGCCAAAAAATAAATCTGGCTTGTCATGATGAAGCAGAAACGTGCATGACAAACAATACTCACTTCTAGCTTCTTAGTACTTTAGGATGGTTACTCATAACGTTCTATTACAGGCTTTGTTTAAACAATGTCAAGTACAGGTTTGATTCAGGATGCTTCATATTGACTTCACCTAGCTGTCCAATACCAGTTAGGCTATATCTACCCTTGTAGATGAACCTATTTTTCACATTCAGATATGTGCATGCTACATCTGCTTTTTAAATCATGACAAGTGACAAATATACTTGTATCATCTCAGAAGAAAGACTTGTTTTTTTTAATAGTCTTCTAATGTCAGCAGGGTTAAATTAGACACCTGAAGCAAAACCAAAAACCTTCCACTAACATTTTCATGAGTGTATCCAGTATGAATTAAAACAACTGCAGCTCAGCGCAGAGAACACTTCTTTCTTTCAATACAGGACTACTACTTACACACGATGGCATAAGATGATTTTTAATTTCTCATCAGAGTAGCTGCTCCTTCTCCCTGCTGAGCTCTGAGTATAACCACATGTTCAGCAACATGTATGTTTATTACCAGAGTTCCCAATAAAGGGAATATTTCTTTGCCTTCCCAGACACCCATCTATTTGTAACTGTGACAATGGGCTACATGCTACTGCCTATCTGAAACCATTTAGGGGAATCCTGGTTATTTTTACTCTCTTTCCCCCAAGATACACATTTCAAGCAATATCCTATTTAAATACCATTTCCACTATTGCATATGTAACAACCATCATTGTTTAACTTAATGATTCTCATTTAATCTGACTCAATCTGATTTATGATTTTGTACGCGTCTTATGTGCATAACTTGAACTAATAACTTTTGAGGCTAAGATCCACCTAGCAGACCCTGATTTGAGGTGTATTAACCAAAGAAATGATGGCTGTTAAAGGGAGCATTAAGGCAACTGCTCACCCCTAGAGAAACCTCTTATATCCAGGCTGGTGTTTTGCCCTGCATGGTCTCTGGCAGCCTGGTGTGGACTGGTCACATCACTTACTTAGGTTCCCCTAATGGGTTTTCAGTTAGTTCAATGAGGCTTTCATGTAGCAAACGGTGCTCCTTCAGCATTGAACCAGAGGCCAAGCAGATATGCAAGAAAGCCTTCAAACTCAGCCTCCTAGTTGGGCATAGGGGAAAGGGAGTTCATCTTAATCCATGTGCCCCACCTGAGTCCATATGGAATCCTCCATCAGGAAGGTTCTCTCAACCCAGGATCCTCCTCAGGAGTCAGGCTGCGGAAGAGTTCCCTCTTTGGACTCAGGGCCTCCACAGAGATCAAACCACTGGAAGTTTTGTCCAGAGCAGTAGGTATTTCCTCTGTGGTCTGGACTGGCTGCTGCCATCTGGGGAGTTCCTTTGCTGGGGCCAGGTCTCCCTAGGGGCTTGGCCTTTCACTACTTATTCCCTCTTGGAGAGTCTTTCCTAGGTTCCCTTTCATGGTGAGCTCCTTAACCAGTTTCCCTGAGAAGTCTCTCTCCACAGGAACCTCCTCTATATTGGGTTTTCCCGCCCTTCATTAGGCACAGGTGTTTCTTAGATAATTAACTACACACTAGCAAATCTGGGTTGGCTCATTGTTCTTAGTATGGCCTGTCTCAGATGCACTGAGCATCTGACCACCTCAGAGGGCCAGCTACTCTGACAGGGACCGATGGTAAGATAGAAAAGATAAGTAGAGGATCATGAATACTAATGGCCATGCATGCAAAACTGGAAGGGGGCAATTTAAGAGGACACTACATACTGTTCAAATCTGTCAGGGCTGGGAAGGTGAAGGAAGATTCCAAACAGGTTATGAAAATGACAATATATAATTGAATTACATGGGTATTAAGGGATGGGAGATTTTTTTAGGAGAAAAACCCCCAAAATATTCACCTAGAACACAGAGAATTCCTGGATTTCAAAATACGCAAGCATGCACACACTTACTTTCCCCCTTTCTGAGACACAAATAAAGTCAGGCAGAAAATAGCTGGCTAATATAAAGAGCTTCTTGATATCTAAAGTTTTCCTTTTGACATAACTACTATCCACTATAACTCAGCCTTACTAGTTATGGGACTTTCAGTCCGTTGTCTAGCTGTATTTATGTTCTGCCTAATGTTTTTTTTGGATGGCAAGTTCTCTTTATTTTTCTCTAAATGCTCTACTTTTATTTAAGACAACCTGAACAGGAAGTAGTGAAGGCTAGTGAGCTGCGGTAGCGAAGGTTGGGATAATGGAAAGCAGTAAACTGACTTCTGACCTTAAGGGATACAGAAGGAATGTGGTAATACTTGGGCCGGGTCAAAGGCCAGAAAGTTGCCATAAGCCTCTCCAAATGATACTAAACAATACAGTGATACTAGGTATGATTCCAGTGTCTGAATCAAAGTCTTTGGCCAGTATGGCCTGAAAGGTTACTTCGGGGTAAAAGCTCTTCTCTGAATAGATGTTATCAAACACAGTTGAAGATCATATTGACTCATGGCAACCACACCTGAGTGGGGATTTTACCTTTTTACTTGATTGTGGAAGAGTGCCATCCCCAGAACTTGGTCCCTCATGACACAGCATGGATCCATGGGCACACCACCTTCTGTTTCCTCTTTTTTCTCCCAATGACTTGTTGGCAGCCCAAAGTGCTTGGAGTAACATTCCTCTTCCTGGACTCCAATTTAAGTCTATAAATATGCAGTTTTCTTTAGCCTCTCAGGCCCATACCTTCCCCTTGGTTAGAGGATTCCATAGCCTGCCTTCCTTCCTTCGTGGGCTGTGCAATAGGTCAAGACAGCTAACCTGCCTCATAGAATCAATCTTCTCTCCTCCCAAAGTCAGCTGACTGCTGGGTTTTTATCCTTCTCAGGAGGTAGCTCCCTGATTAACACCTGGCTCTCATATCCAGCTCATCTGTTGCTCCCTTGGACACCTGTTTCCTCAAAAGAGCAGGTCATGAAACAGGGTTGGTTGGCCATGAGTCCACATACTCCTTAAAGGGCCCAGACTACCCTGTTACACTGATATACAGTATACTCCCAATTATCCAAATAACATGGGGGACATGGATTTTATTTAGCTAATCGGGTGTTTAGCTATTAAAGAAGACAGGAGCAATTCAGCAGCGGGGAGTCCTCCCATGCAGCCAGGGGTTCATCTTCCTCCTCACAGCATAAGATACATGGGTGATAAAGGGAAGGGATTTGGCTAATGTGAACGTTCAGCTAATAGAGTTTCAGATAAACAGGAGTATACGGTATTGGGAGCCCAACGTTTGTGACGTGCCTGCAGCATGGAATGGGTGTGATCGTAAAATAAAATAAAATAACGTCACAGTTAATGTCTCCAGATAGAGCTGCGCCATAACGGGTATTGCCAATTTCCCTTCCCCTGGCCCTCCAATAAATCACCCAAAGTAATTTTGGTCAGCCAAGATCAACTATTTCAGAGGTGACTAAACTACATTATATAATCATGCAGTAGAGTTTGAAATCTTGGGGTAATGTAATCTTGTGCGCTTTCTACTTCCGCTTGGGCCACAAATACCATAAGAGCAACCACTCTTGTGGGTCCTTTGAACTTCTGATTTCAGACTACCACTTCAGCACCTTTAAGAATGTTTGGTTCCAGATCAGTTTTTGAAACGGACCCATGTTTTGGTGGAGACAGATTGGTTCTTATTTTCTGAACTCGTTCGCCTATTCCTAGGGAAACATATGGAATGAATTCCCTGGTAATTTCTCTTCCATGTTAATGGTGTTACTTTCTGATGCTAACCCAGGCTTTGCTATTGGCTGCTTTTCACCTATGACCCTCAACATGGGAATTTTTTTGGTCTAGTTACTCCCTTGTGCATAAGCTAATTAAAGGGCCAGAGGAGTTATATCTAATTTTACATGTGCCAGGATCCTGAACAGTTGCTTTTAAGAAAAACATTAAAGGCAAGCTCTCATCAGAGCTGATCTTGTCAGAGGACCATCTGAAATCACCCAGGGGTGCCAGACTGTCAGCCCAGCAACCAGTAAGCATCGTGCTGAAGAACAGAATACAATGGGTGAAGTCAACAGTCACACTGCATCATTTTTAAGACTGGCTGTGGATTTCGTCTTGTCTCACACTAGGACTCCAGCAAAGCACATCGTTCTCAGAGGGCTTTACTAAAGCTCTTTTATACCAGGGCCACACTACCTTGCCTCTGTTTGCTTTGGGTGCACAGCAAGTGAGATCAAGTCACCAAGCTAATGTGTATTTGCTGGCTTTATCTCAGTTCTGTAACACATGCATGGGCTGCGATAAGCCAATTAGATTCTTTCAAGACCAGATACCATCTGGCTGAGAAATCGCTGGCAGTCCAGTAGGCAGCACTTCTGCAGTCCCTGAGGGGGTTTCACATTTTCCCACTCCATCCTCACAATTATCCCATCCCAGAGCCAGAATTCAAACAAAACAAAACAAAATTATAACCCTTTAGAGTTTCTTTAATTATTCAGTATTGTAAGAAGTAGGAGAGCAATGTGTGTTTGGAGGAAGACGTTGGCACTTGCGTATCCACCCTCGTCACACTTTTGACTCTACCTTGAAGAGAGCTAGGGTTATAGTTGTCATAGCAACCCTATTAACAAATAGCAGCATAGGCTTAACACAGGAGATGTGACTGCTGGGGTTTGCTGGGATATTTTAACAGGCTTTTATTAGCAATTTCTGCTAAGATGCATGGTTTCTGTAAGCCTCCCGTCTAACACGCCTCATATTCTTTTGTTTTCTTCCTCTACATTGCACCTCTCACTTTATGGCACCCAAGGTTTTTTTGGTTTTTTTGTTTCTTTGTTTGCTTAAAGTGAATATCCCTATAAAAAGAGCTCACCATTTGCTATGTTCTGTATCTCATGCCAGAGGAAGACATATGAATGTACTATTCTTCAAAAGAAATAAATTGATTTGCATTAATGCTCTCCATGAGCTAACTGTGGGACTATAAATATAGTTTCAGTCTTCAGGGTTACTAAACAATTCCCCTCCTCCTGCTCCAAATAAAAGGATGAGCTAGTGAGAGAGATTAAGTGGGATGGGGTCATAAAAATATATTTATCTGCTGGGGTCTTTTAAAACAAAGATTTATAAAGTCTGCATTACAGATTATCAAACTAATCCACTTATTTAAGGGAATTTAGGGGAACAGTTTCCAACTCAGCTCGAGTCCTAAACAATGTGTTAAGTGCTTCTTGTATTGGTTTAACTAAAAAGACGTCCCCTTTCTGAGAAGGAAACGGGGCACCATTCTCCTCATCAGACATTCAGCCTCTCTTCTATAATGGCTATTCTTTCCCTGGTCCTCCTTTCATGTGTCATCTTGATGTGATAAGCCTTCCAGCTACTTAATCCACCACTCCTCTTCTTTACAAATACTACAGATGAGGCTCCCTGTTTTCAGGTAGATTTGTGACATGCAATATTTCAGGCAGTCTGCACTGTCCACCGAGCTCTCCTCACCAACTTAGACAGAATTCACTACCTACCTTCACCAATATAACCTAATTAAACCTCAAATGTTTTCAGAGCACCTTCCATCCCAAAGTGATTTATAAACTTGGTATACTATAGAGAGGATTTAATTCACCCATTTCTGGTGTATAATATGGAAGCTGTTTGATAGCTCATAGCACCACCACACAATAGATTAGGACAGGGAATGAAGGTGAAAAATGTTTTCAGTTCTCACCTTAGGGAAAATTTAGGGAGGCTGATTGTAATTGCATAGTATTGAGGCTTGGATGCCAATTAACTACCCCCGCTGTAGTAAAACCTTTCATGGGATGTTGAATTACTAATAGCATCTAGGTGTTGTTTTCAAATCTCATTTAAAAGACAGTACCTTCCACGCCCCAGCCTCATACTGGAACACCATTCTAAAATGCTGCCTAATCAACACCATTATCTACAACTCCCTCTCAGGGTTTTCTTAGGAGTTCTTCCACCCAAATAGAATCATAGAGTCATTGGACTGGAAGGGACCATGAGAGGTCATCTAGTCTAGTCCCCTGCACTTACGGCAGGACCACATTTATCTAGACCATCCCTGATAGGTGTTTGTCCAACCTGCTCTTAAAAGTCAGATTCTACAACCTCCCAAGGCAATTTATTCCAGTGTTTAACTACCCCGACAGTTAGAAAGTTTTTTCTAATGTCCAACCTAACCAGACCTTGTTGCAATTTAAGTCAGCTTCTTCTTGTCCTATCCTCAGAGGTTAAGGAGGACAATTTTTCTCCCTCTTCCTTGTGCCAACCTTTTATGTATTTGAAAACTGTTATCATGTCCCCCAACAATCTTCTTTTCTCCAGACTAAACAAACCAAATTTTTTTTCAGTCTTCCTTCACTGGTCATGTTTCCTAGACTTTTAATCATTTTTGTTGCTCTTCTTTGGACTTTCTCCAATTGTCCACATCTTTCCTGAAAGTTGGCACCCAGAACTGGAACCAATACTCCAGCTGGAGTAGAATTACTTCTTGTGTTTTGCTTACATCACTCCTGCTAATACATCCCCAGAGTGATGTTTGCTTTTTTTGCAACAGTTTTACACTGTTTACTCATGTTTACCTTGTGATCCACTATGACCTCCAGATGCCTTTCTGCAGTACTCTTTTCTAGCGAGTAATTTCCCATTTTGTATGTGTGTGACTGATTGTTCCTTTCTAAGTGGAGTACTTTCATTTGTCCTTATTGAATTTCATCCTATTTACTTCAGACCATTTCTCTAGTTTGTCCAGATCATTTTGAATTTTAATTCAATCCCCCAAATCACTTGCATTTAATCCAATCCCCCAAATCTCTATGTCATTATCTAAATCATTGATGAAGATATTGAACAGAACTGGACCTGGAACTGATCCCTGCTGGATTCCATCTCGATATGCCCTTCCAACTTGACTGTGAACTACCGATAACTACTCTCTGGGAATGGTTTTCCAACCAGTTATGCACCCATCTTATAGTACCTACATCTAGGTTATATTTTTTTAGTTTGTTTATGATTAGGTCATGCAAGACAGTATCAGAAGCCTTACTAAAGTCAAGATATATCGTATCTACTGCTTCCTCCATCCACCAGGCTTATTACCCTGTCAAAGAAAACTATCAGGTTGGTTTGACATGATTTGTTCTTGACAAATCCAAGCTGATTTTTACTTATCACCTTATTATCTTCTAGGTATTTGCAAATTAATTGCTTAATTATTTGCTCCATTATCTTTCTGGGTATTGAAGTTAAGATGAATGGCCTGTAATTCCCTGGGTTGTCCTTATTTCCCTTTTTATAGATTGGCACTATATTTGCTCTTTTCCAGTCTTCTGGAATCCTTCCTGTCTTCCATGACTTTTTGAAGATAATCGCTAACGGCTCAGCTATCTTCTCAGTCAGCTCCTTGAGTATTCTAGGACGTATTTCATCAGACCCTGGTGACTTGAAGCCATCTAACTTATCTAAATAATTTTTAACTTGGTCTTTTCCTATTTTAGCCTCATATCCTACCTCATTTTCCCTGGCATGCACTATGTTAATACTAACGAGGCAGACTCTGCTCAAGCTGGGACATATGATGAGATTATTCCTGGAGGTGTCATGGCTACAGGCAGCCCCTGCACTCTCCTTATATATATTCACATTGTCATTATTATGTTTAATGTCTAAGACAATAGACAAGCCTATTGTGACAGGGTGAATAAACTTTAATCTGCATCACACAAGCAAAGAACGCTATATAGCCAGACATCCCTGAAAACGTGGCTGGCCTTGTGGTTACTGTGGCTACAAGCAATCCCAGTAGAGAGGCCAAAGTGGTCAATAGTTGCTTAAAATGAGAGTACCAGTAAGATTAACATGCAGCTGGGGTCCTGTGGCAATATAAACAGTCAAGTGGCAGGCTCTCAGGGGCTCTGAAGTCCTGGAAACAGCAGGATGTTCTGCATACCAAGCTTCTCATTTAGGGCTGTAAGGAACTCTAAAGCTTTTCATGCTCAGGATCTCATAAGGCCTTTTTCTTTCTGTGACCTGTTACTAGACCACTTACAGGGCAGAACTGGAACCCAACAGCTCAGGTTCCTCCTCTCCTGCTGCCCCTGGTCGAGCTGTCTTGGTGTACAGAGACTGCACTGTATGTGAAAATGCACAAATATAACCAATGTCTTTTTACCACTAGGAAATGCTGTTTTGGTTATTAAATTAATGGGCACACATGGCATAGTTAGGGGACTTTTTATTGTGCCTGAGGAAGATGCCAGATTGACACAGCCACGAAGACTGTCCTAACCCGCAGCCAAGTGCAGCACAGGTAGCAGCCATCGAACCGCCTCCACTTTACTGCCATAGCCTTGAGCGGCCAAGTCTAACAGTGAAGGTAGTTCAGTCTCCACACCCATTCAATCCTTAGCCTCGCTGACTGCCTGCCAACATGAATGCCAGCTGTGTGTATGGACAGCTGCCCAACAGTAACTAGCCAAAACTGTCAAATCAGTGCATGCCACATGTTAAACAGCTGTCATGTGGTAACAGATTTTGGTCACTACTAACCAGAGATAAAAGGTTCCCTATCCCATTACCAACCCCATGAACCATCCATCCTTTGCCATTATTTTAATAGACCCCCTTAGCATAGTAAGGCATATCTTGGCCTCAGGTTTTATGGCTTCTGGATTTCAGGTCTGATCTGAGTGGTGAAAGCAGCATGTATCTGAAGCATGCCCAATATTCGCTTTTGTGGTACTGATTGCTTCCGGGGGCGCTCAGGTACGCTTCACCGAATTTGAACACTGGGGTACTGCTTTATTTTTGCTGTTCTTAATTAGTTTCCAAAGTCTTATAAATGAACATAACCACCTGTGTCACATGACTTGCAACTAGCTTGAAATATACAGAACACAATACTAAGAATATCATTTTGAATAGAACAGCAGTAACATGGATACAGACAATAGGACTAGATAGTCCTTTTTCATATTAGCTCTTTTTTTCATGCAGCAGGTATTCTTCTGACAGGACCCTTCTGACATTTTTAAACAGTTCTGACAATAGCCCTACTGGAAACTGTGAAAAATGACAGTAATTTGGGAATATTCTGAAGGGGAGACTGAAAAAAGAAAAGAGAGAGAGAGAGAGTCAGTATGTCTGAGGCATTATGTCATTTGTCATCCCAGTGTTTTCTCGCACACGCAGAAAGACTCTGATGAGGGCTACACATAAGATTATACTCACACGCACCTTGATGAAAAGATCTTAGGATGTGGGGAAGAAATATACAGAGACAGCACCGTGTACTGGATGCATTGTGGCCAGGTCTGCACTGTAGACTTCTGCCAGCATAGCTATGCTGGTTAGCATAGTGAAGAGATGTGAACCTTGACTGTGCTGTGCTGGCAGAAGCCCTAAGTAGACACAGTTACCCTGGCAAAACTGTGCTTTTACCAACACAGCTTGTTTTGCTCATGGAGGAGTGATCAGTGACAAGTGCATCTTCACCAGTGTATTCCCAGCTCAGCAGCTGACCCCCTAGGTGACCCTGGACAAGTCACTTCACCTTTCTATACCTCTGTTTCCCCTCCCCTCCTTTGGCTTGTATACATGACAGGTAAGCTCTACAGACTGTGTCCCACTAAATGTATCGACAGCGCTTAGCACAGTGGAGTCTTGGTCTCAGCTGGGGCATTTAGGCGATACCAGAATATAAAATAAATAGTTTGAATATAGAGAGATGAGCTAATAACAAAGAAGAAACATAGCAACTGCCCATTTACAAAATATCACATACCCATTCTTGCACAGAAAAGAGACCCAATTCAGTAGATGCTGCTTCCTGTTATGGTGAATCTAAAAAATAGAACTGTTGTCAGTGAAGGAGCCAGCTGGGGCTGAATCTGCACAAAGGCAAATGGTAGCATTGCCAGCCACTGGCCTAGTGTGGAAGTATGAGATCATTCTTATTATTGCCCCAATAAACCAGGGAGATGCCTTCCAGGATAGAACCTATGGAGGCTGGACAGTAATAGCCTCACACCTTGACTAAGCAGTTATTGGTATATTTTATAGCACCCAAACAAAGTGCTAAGAACTTCACAGAAGAGACACAAAAATTAGCTCATTACCCAAAGAACTTCCAGTCTATTTATGAGACGTGACAAAATGACCAAGAGTGTCAATCAATCGGAAAAGGGGTAGTGCAAAGAATAGGGTAGTGGTGGTAACAGCAGTAAGATCATGTGGTTACTTAGTGTAACCATGGGTGCATTTGGGGGTTTTTTGCTAAATTTGCTGGTGATGATTTTTTTTTTAAAAGCTAAGGAAGATACAGATATAAAATGGTGAACATCACTGACTCATTTAACGTGGGCACTGCAAAAGAACTGAGTTTTCAGGATATGGTAGTAAGGTTTGGCAGACCGGAGAAGAGGGTGTCCCATGCATAGGAAGAAACACTGAACAAGTGACAAAGATAGTTGAAGGAGAAATAGATAAATGGGACATAAAGCTAGCAAGAGGAACCAGTGGGGTTGATGTAATAAGAGACTGTGGTCCGATAACAAGGGGTAAGAAGAACAGCATAATGTCCTGAAGGTGAGATCGAAGAGGTGACACCAGCTGAGAACTCCTCACGCCCTTTAATAGGAATAGGTTGCTCAAGGAGGGCTTTGCATGGTGCTAAAGGGACTCCTGCAGCCATAATATGGCAATATGTTATATCTCCTTTTGCACTCTATATGAGCTCTTACCTGGAGGAAAGCTACAGCTGTTCCCATGTGCTTGTATGAATACAGCCCAGAAGGGAGATCCTGCTGCAACAACCATCTCACTAGAAGATGGCATGTACAGCATGTATTTATTACCGGGACCATTTTAACACTTTTGCCTTGCGAGAACAATATGTTTTTAGGGAGACATTTATTTTTCATGAGTCGAAGTCTCTTACTAACCTAGCAAATTGGCAATAAGAAAAATTTAAAACCCTCCTGCAGCAAGGGGCAAAGCTAGGAAATGTACTGTTTTATTCACTCCTCAAAAGTTCAGGAGCTATATTCTGCTCCTGAAATATTCACCCAGTGCTTTGTCTTCACTTTCTCTCATTCCCTCAGTCTTTCTCAGCCAGTGGGAAAAACGTAAGTTGTACATGGCTGTCCTGTGACTCATCATTAATGTAAAAATATCTCTGTGTGTGGCATTTTGTATTAATCACCGTCTCTCTCTTGCTTAATGTCAGAGTTGGAAATTTTCGTCGTCTTCTCTGGGTGGCCAATGTGTGCATCATTTCTGATTTTCTTCATTGTACCAATGAGTGGGTGGCAACTGCAACTAAACTAATCTCTCTTTTCAAGTGCACTGACACATGTGGTTACTGTCTGACTTTCAGACAGCATCAGAGATTAAACAGTCCTTAAAGAGACCTAAAATGATATAGAGAGTATTTATATATTTTTCTTATATTGCCATGTCTCCAGCAGTTATTTATTTATAGGAAGAAGGAGGGGGAAGCTAAAAACATTTCTCCATCTCCTGTTCCCTGGCTCAAGCTGTTCAATACATTCCAAACTGTAGCTGGGAAGTTATTTGTCCCGAACTGTTTGATAGTGCTGTGTTCTGTTGAATAAATGCTACGTTTCATTCTCCATCAGTAACTACATATCAGCGGTGGATGTAAAGATCCTTGCATGCTAGCTTTGTAAAGGACTTTATGCTCCCATGGGATAAGAGGCATAATACAAATGTAATTTTTTTTTTCTCTGCAATTTGCCCTGTTGTCTAAATATATTACAAAACACTGTTCAGATCAATGCACAGCATCAGGACTTGTATGTGTTTTCTGTGGTAGGCCCTTTCACAAACAAATCTCTGGTGTCTCCTTGGGGGCTGAGTTACAATATTTGCTGAAAAGTAAATGCTAATGGGGGCTGTCTGATTTGTGAACAAATAGCAGGAATGGATGGAGGAAATTCTCATGTCATGCAGGAGTGATCTACGGCTGCTGCATTTCTTGGCCAAGTGCCAGCTCATTTCTTGGCCAATTGGCTATGGGATGGATAGTTCAAGAAACAAACAGTAAGTTAAGACGTCTCTCCCCCAGCCCCAGTTACATAGCTAATAAATATCAAATCAAATGAGAAACTCCAGAAAGCTTTGATCAGTCCAGTGTGGATATTTCCCCATAAACATTTCCTATCAGTAAAAAGCATTTGACTTTGGGCAAATTATTATAGGGACAACAAAAGACACTTTCCTGTCACCAGAGCAACCCAGCTACCCAATATCAAGTCCCTCTCCAAAAAGTTTGTTGATGCTAGAGTTTCTCCTTGAAATAGTTGTAAGATTACTTGTTTTGACATGGGGAAAAACATATTTTCCCCTAATTTCCACTCTTGGAAACGGCTGAACCAATTTAGCTGAAACTTTTAAAAAAATCAATGCAGCATGAGACATATATCCAGCATGGAAAATTTCAACCCAAATGGTTACAATTTTGCACACTACACACAGGGGGGTGGACATTTTGACCAACAATACTAGGACATATCTCTACTGTCATGATATTCCATCATTTATCTCCTCTTTTCACACCCTTCTTCTCAAAGGCCCCTTTATCATGGCTATGCTTTCCCTTCTCAGAGAGGGCTAACACCACAGGATACAGCATCATTTGGAAACTCTTAAGGACAATCCTTTGGTAGCTCAAGGGTGCTGCTGAAGAACGGCACAAGAACTTTGTTCTTTCCCTCCATGAGCCCCAATACAGCTGTCTCCATGGCATTCCTGACCCCAAAGCGAGGAACTGAGTTTGGCTCCTCAAGTCATGGATTTGAATCTTTATGGGGAGTACACAGCACACGCACTCGAGCAGCAGGTTGACCTTCATATGTTCTCTGCGTGGCAATTTTTCTCTTTAAAAAAAACCCTGCTTCATAGCTGTTTGCCCACTGTGCACAATCAATTCCCAGGACTGTCAAGTTCTTCATACCACCGTTCATTCTCAACAGGATGCCCACGATACCTTGCTGTATTTTTATAGTCAAAAACACTTACTGCTCTGGCTAAGTGCCTCAACCTTAGAGCTGGGCAAAAAAAAAAATGGAACACACGTGTCTACTGAGATTGCTAACTATTGCCAGTTATTGGTGTGGCTTTGTAACCTGGCCATATGCCCACTATGAACCACCAGTTCATTTCACATAAACTACTAAATAGCTTCAGGTGCACCAATACTACCACAATGTGTACAATATAAATACCAAAATAGGATAATAGTACTCAGTCACTACTGACCTGGTCTAAATTGGAACTGGTGATATTGAGAGGTTGAGGTTCTACAAATTCCATTATCAATTATCCATTATCAATTCACTAAACCATCCAGTCTTCAGTCAACATGGTTTTATGTGGGAAGGGCTTGCTTATTAAGATGGATGTTTAGACCCAGCACCAGACCCAGCAGCATTAAAACACAGAGAAAGTGAAGAATTTAAGACATTGGAAACTGTTGTGAAAGAAGAAGCCTTTCTTGTGAAATAATGACAGACAACACAGAAAACAAGAATTTTTCAGGCCACAGTTGATATTGGCATCAAAGTGGCACCACGTTAGTGGACAATAGACTACGCATAAGCACCTTTGACTAATGTTGGGGTAAAGATAACAATAAAAGGAATATTGGAGGTATTGTTTTAAAGAATGAAGTAATTTCAGAGCTTGAATAATATAATAAATGTGAGAGATAATAGAGTAATTGGACAAGAGAATAAGATGGAGGAGACTGAACTGACAACATTAGAATGTAAGCAACAGAAAAGAATGCACAGCAAAAACTAAAGCACTGATAAAACGTAATATAGCAATAGGAAGAACAACAAAACCACTGAGGAATAAATCAGAATTATGATGAGACTCAAACATAACAATTTTTGGGATGCTAGCAGAAAAAGAAATCTCTAATCTCACTGAAATATGTGGAACAATTTATGATGAAATTATTCAATTTAAATGCTATAGAAGACCCTATGGAGAGAAAGAAATGCTTCAGAATTCCTTCCAGAACTGTATAAGGCATGATTTCCAATAGTAGGACCAAAACTGCCATACTTTATGATCTTAGAGACAAAAAGAACAAAAATGAAAGAAAGGTCTTTGGAAAAATATAGACTTATCCCCTTTCAAACCAAATTTATACTCCATGAGTCAAGTCACAGGAGGACAATTTGCAGAGAAAGAAATAACTCAGGTCAGAAGGTTTATTTATTATACCCAGCCAAATTCCACGTCTTATAAAATAGGAAAATGTTCTGAGTTCTGGGAACATAAATCCACATGATGGGTCTCAAATAAAATTCACAATAGGAACTTAAAATACCTGTCAGGAATCTGAAGAATTAGTGGTGAACCAAACTCACTTTCACAAACAAGTAGTCCATCACTTTGGGATTGGATAATGTACATATAACATCATCAGATAATTACACACGTTTTCTCTTGAATTAAAAAACCAAAAACATGTAGTAAAAACAACCTCATCCCAATTCCTAAAATCCTCCTGTATGGGATTCCATATTAAAAAAAAAGAAAAAGGAAGCACCAAACACCAGTGCTCTGTTTGGTGCTATTTTTGGCAGACGGGCACGAATGAGCATATAGATTCAATTACACTCACTCCCTTATATGTGGCCCTCCTACAGGATGAGACACATGGGAAGGACAACATGTGGGGACACTTGCACTATTGCTACCCATGATGTACCTGCTCCATATACAAACACTGTATTTGGATTCCACTGTTATTGCTCCAACACCAGATTTATAAACATTAAATTAGATAGAAAAACAAATCCCAAACACCCATTATTTGCACTAAATTCTCTTCTTTAATCAGGAATAAATTTCAATCTGAATTATGTAAATCAAAGTACTCGGCTGAAATTCTAAAAACATTAGTATCAGAAAATTAACCTTGAATTCCAAGTGTTCTGAAGCAGAGCAGCACAGCAGCTGCACCACTGCTCCCCGAGAACTCCCTCTCGACACATACCAATCTAGGGCCACTTCATGATGGTAGGAGCAGCTTCACAAGGAGTCACACCTGGCAAGAGATTCTCCCCTCAACACCATTCCCATGTGGTACCGGCACCCTGTAACACCCCTACAACCAGTCAGGCAAAAATTGTAAATACTGTAGATGTCTCCACTGTAAGCAACCTACGCTATCCCCATGCCTTGGAAAAGCCCAGGCACTGCAACAGGCATATTGAGGGATTCTTTATGGTGCTCTCCATTATGGGAATTCTGTTTTGATGAAGAGGCCTGAAGAGAGCAGGGCTTGATGTAAATTAGAGCAACCCCTGGCTGCTCTAATTTATAGTGAAATCCACACAGGCTCTTGTAGCAGCCCAGAATCAGACAGGTATAAAAGTTGGCTTTTGTCCCCATTGGCTGAGCAATCTGTGCCATGACTTCCGGAACCACAGCATAGGGTCCCACCCCTGATATGGTGAGCAGATTTCACAGGTTTGGTCTGGTAGGCAGAGAACAGGCTACTGATATGGGACCAAATCTTCCCAGGATATGTGAGATGGGGTTAGACCCCCTTCTAAACACACTGTTGAGCTCAGAGTCTGAGATCATGCCTAATATATATATGCATATTAGTTAAAGGCACATGATGAAAGCCAACTATCTTGGCTGAAACTGACTTTCAAGGAAGGGGAGACCTGAGGTTTTTAAGTATAGGGCTTGCTTTCTTCCCAAGCGTCAGAAATGAGGGTAGCTTGGAAGGATAAATCTGTTCCAGGAAGATTTCTAGTCGGAAAAATTAGAAAACTAGCTATTTTGGTGTTGAATCTACATGTGTACGTGGAAAATTATAAAAGGCACTAGTCTATATTGTTACATTGCAACTAACTTCCTATTATAAACCCAATTTTTAATTCCCACTTCCTCTTCCAAAAAACCAAAACAACCAATCAAAAACAAACATGAATTCCTCATTCCAGAGTAGAATTTTTCTAAAAAGTTGGGGGAGGAGGAAATACTTCAATGATTTTAAACATACAGTGTTTCCAAATTTCCATGTAGTTCTGTTACTCTTTTATACTTCTTTAATATATTGATTTTAGGAAAATGTGTATATTTCTCTAAGTAATGCACAGAGATTTGAAAATATGACTTCTAGAGCATGGGCTGTATAAGTTGATAATATGCATATTTTCTCTGAATAACTAACTAAGTGTGATGGTACAAAACAGATGCCTTTCTGACATAAGGGACATAGCTTTATGGTCTCCCACAAGATTTAGGATTAGGATATGTTCATACAAAAGCTTTGTGTCTAATGATACTTCTGTGAGGACTGACACATTGAATTATATTGCTGAATTGGAAAAGATTGCTGTATGTATAATAGTAATTTAGTCTGTATGTTATATAATGTTGTTTAAAAGGCCAGATTTAGTACAATATTTGTCTGAATAAAATGAAAGTATTCAACTCTTAGGCACAACTGTAAGGCAGAAGAATAAGGTTTGTTTAAACTAAGTGGTTTCAAGTATTTTATTACTTGGGAAGTCAGGTTGTTTGAGTTGTGACCAGTTAGACTGTTCCAGTTGAGTTTGTGTGTGCATGGACCAGATGCTGAAACTGATGTCAGAAGTGTTTATGAAAATTAGTTTATGACTTATTTTTATTTATTGGGGATGTGATGTGGAATTGCAGGTCTTGTTTTGTACTGCAGTTAGTAACTTTAACTTAAGTTTTATTTTATATGAATTATAGGCCGATCTAGTAACACTGCCAATAGTTAAGGTTGCCTGACACTTCACACTCTGAAGAACCTGTTTTCACTTGCTTATAACTTTTCCAAACATTAACCATTTTATATTTTGAAACTCCGGATGCCTAACTCCCTCCATTACACGGGTGTCTAGCAAACAGTTGTGTAAGACAGTGGCAAAATGTTTGTTTGCTTATTTATTGTACAGCACCCCTGCCTCATTCAGTGCACAATAAGGTCTGTGAATAAGGCAGACAATTATAACAAGAGTAAAGATATTATCTTGTGATTAAGACACTGGACTGGATCCAAGGAGAGTTAGGTTCTGTTCTCTCTGCCACAGAGTTCCTAAATGATGTTGGACTAGACTCTGACAATATATCAGTACAAGGGTTTTAATTTAAGGTTGCATGGGCACCCTTAATTTTGGCATTTTCTAACTTAAGTGCTTGACTATGCAACCTTCATGTACTTTTAATGTAATTTTTTGTTTGTAATAGATATGCATATGCCGTATATAATATATTTCACTGCATCTTTTTTAAAAAAAACTTATATTGTTTGAACTGGTTTCTGTGGCTACATCTGGTCTACCTGAATCTGCACCTAGAGAACCTCGCATATAGCAACATTAAACCAAAAAGACAAGGAAATCATTCTAGTCCAGCAATGACAGAACCTATTATTAGGCTTCGTCACATTCCATTACTCCACCCCAGCCCACGATAGGCACGTACATAGGGCTTTGATAGGACAGAGTTCTTATCCCTAACCTTAACCCTAAGGCTTTCAGGAGAGAGAAAATTACCATCACTGGCACACTCTAGGCCTTAAAAGAAGCACTTCTTTCTTTTAAGATGTTCCTCATCCCCCTTTAGAATTTTTGTAGGGAGGAGGAGTCACCCCAGGATGGGAGATGAGACCTTTTCTTGGGCTTGGAGACATCATGGAAATTTAACCAAACTTTTTTTAAAATTAAAAAAAAAAAAAAAAAAAAAAAAAAAAAGATCCTGCGTTTTGGGAAGAAGGCCAGATTTATTTTATCCCACATGGTTTGCTCATCCCTACTCATTAAGATTGATTTACAGTAGTGATGGAGAGTTGCAGAGTAAAACTAAAATAAAAAACTATCCATGAAGTGTAAAGGGGGAAGGAGTCATATCATCCATAAAAATACCTAACCAATTCAGTTTTAGAAAGTACTACACCAAACCCATTTCAGGCATTTTTGCAAGAGATTGTTTCTTCTATCAATATCTAAATAAAATATTTAAAAAGGAAAATATTTTAAAACAAAACTTTCCTACCACAGCAGCAAAAAATGTAAAAGTGACTCTACTGTAGGCAGAACTCCCATACGATGAATTACCATTGATCTTGGTTTAAACCACAATTGATCATATATTAATAAACTAAATCTAAACTCTTCCATCCTGCTTCATCCTTTAATGAGCTCAAACATCTCTCTGGATGCAGCCAACACACTCTCGCAAACATAGTGTAAGAGACTGTAGTGCTTATTCTTCAGTGTTTAAAATAAAGTAATAGTTTCACTTGGAAAGCTTACACATAGTTTTAAAGTTTAACACATTTCTGTGGTCACTTTGTGTGGCTCTCAAAAATCTATAATGTAGATTCAGAAAAGCAGCCAACCTGTGTGATTTAAATAGCAATTGATCATTAAAAGCACTTATTGATATTTCACAAGGTCAGCTAGTTAACAATTAATACCTACAAATGGTAGCTTATTACAAAGTTTGTAAATGTTAATAATTGGAAGCTAATAAGCTTTTGGAACTGGATGTATTTCTTTAGATTTAATAAAATATTTGATTTTTTATTTTAACACTAACTAACAATTGCAGGTGATACTATGCACAAATCTAAGGTGTTATCACAGCTACTGAATATCAATGAAATTGATGATCAGTTTATTCAGTTAATATACAGCCACTGCAATTAGCTGCTTGTTTGCTGTTCCTCCCAAGCATACATCCCATTTCTAACACTAGGAGATGATGGGAAATGCCTCTGCTCTAAGTTGGCAAATCTCCACTGGACCTGTGGTGATTTACAGCAGCTGAGTGTGGGGCCCACCATTCCAAGGGGGTTAGTAAGGAATATTTTGTCTGTTCAATATCAACTAATTATTAAAATATATTGGTGTTTAACAGTTATGTATCCAGTCTCTCACATAGTTATTGATAAACCTCAGCAAAAATGTTCATACTAAGAACCAGGGTGAAACCTCAGACTCACTAAGGGCAATGGCAAAACTTTCACTGACTTCAAGGAGGTCAGAATTTCACTCCATATCTTGAGACCATACAAGAGATGGAATTAAAGGGAGTTTGAGAGCTGTGTGTAAATATCCATGGCAGGATATGACTTCATACCATTAACGTGAATTAAATGGATGATTTATAGGTGATGTGTTTCAGGGGGGGAAATTGGGGGTATGCCCTTTGCATTTGCTTTTTGTTTTAATTTCTGCTTGTTTTTTAACATTAGAAATTCAGGTTTTTTCTATCCTAGTAGGCTCTCTGGGGATAGGTGAACTATAGTATTATGACACCAACAGACAAAAGACTGCAATAAGAGGAGAAGGGCTGATTAGTCAGTTTAACATACTTTGTTTTGTGTTGGATTTGGTTCACATCTTTTTAACTTCAGGGCCCAGCGAACAGTTGGAGGAAATGCTACTTGGCAAAAGATGCAAAAACCCATCATTGCAATTAAGGTGAGAGAATTCACATTATGAATCTCTGAGACTTTGCAGCCCCAAAGAAATCCCTCCGGTAATAATAGGAAAGACCAGAATCAACATGCTGATCTTTCAAAGGTAAAAAAACCAAGCAGGATAAAAAGGGGGGGGGGGGGGGAACCCTTCAGGCTATGTGTGTTTTTTTAAAAAAACTTCATAAGACAGGAACCCAAGCAACGATGTCCCAATTATTCCTCTTTTAAAGGTCACATTTAAAGCCAGAAGTATCTAATCCATTGAATATTAAGAAGCTACAATATTTGAAGTTATGCAAAACTTCCATTGAATGTTCAGCCGTCAGGTACATCTCTTTCCTAGGACAATAATGGGCTTATTATTCTGAATGTGAATTCCAATGCTCATCAGATATGTTTGAGTGAACAATTTAGGATACTTTATTATATAATAGCTGACACTTACCTAGGACTATATATTTACAAAGCCCTAGGATAAAAATATTAATTAATTAAGCTTCAAAGCATCCCTTAAATGTTAGCCTTATTGTCGAGAAGCAACCTCTGAGACAGAGGTTTAGTCTAGTTGGGATAAGAAACCAGTTCCTGGTTCCCAGCATTTTGCTTAGACCATTATGCTACAGTTCTCTGGTATAAAGTGTTACTTTATTTTACTAAGATGCTCGGTAGCTAAGTGTCAATTATTTCAGATTACTGTTAGGAAATCTCACTCATAAATATGGTTCTGTGCTGTGAGAAGCTTTCAGACAACTACTGTTGCACTGTTATGCACAATATCTCTCTCAATAGTTGGTTTTTCACTGGTTATTTAGTGACAGCTAAATACCAGGCTTTTGTTTCCTGAAAACTAAAAAATTAGTATGTGAAATGCACATAATTGGTTACCATTTTCATTTTGACTGTGCAATGTACATTCCAAAAGGAAGCCCCATCTTGAGTTAATATTTAGATTTACGTCTAATAGAAAAGGTGAGAATGGAAACATACAAGAAAATACTGCTAGAAAGTAGGAGCTGTACTTTACAAACAACTTTTCATTCAATACCCTTCTGTAGGAAAGCCTGGCACCGCCACAAACACATCACTAATGATTCCCATCTGTGATCTAATCTGCAACAACAAGATGACTGATATCATTATGCAATGTAATTTTCTATCAAATGCTTTGAATGGGTTTGATTTCAAAGTCTAAGCAAGGCATATGGTTTTTCACAGCACTGGCCCACAAAAAAAATGAATCTGTCATATCTCGCTGTGGGAAAAATATTCTTGTGAAGCAAAACCAGGTTAAAAAAACCTAGCTGCCATATCCCCCATGGTTTGCCAGCAGAGTCTGTTGAATTAAGCATTGTGAATAATTTATCAGATGAACTTTTTCTTAATAGTAATCTATTTCCAAATAGTTTCATTATTCAACCGACTTTGATTGAGTAGTACTTGGCAACTAAATTATACAACAACCTCCCCCCAATCAATTGTTAAGTACAATAGAACTTCAGAATTACGAACATCAGAATTACAAGCTGACCAGTCAACCACTCATCTCATGTGGAACCAGAAGTACACAATCAGGCAGCAGCAGAATTTTTTTTAAAAAAAAGCAAATACAGTACTGTGTTAAATTTAAACCACAAAAAAAAAAAAAAAAAAAAAAAAAAAAACCAGGGGAAAGTTTAAAAAAAAGATTGGACAACGTAAGGAAAATGTTTCCTTGCTTGTTTCATTTAAATTAATATGGTTAAAAGCAGCATTTTTCTTCTGTGTGGTAAAGTTTCAAAGCTGCCTTAAGTCAGTGTTCAGCTACAAACTTTTGAAAGAACAACCAGAACATTTTGTTCAGAGTTATAAACAATTTCCATTCCTGAGGTGTTCATAACTCTGAGGTTCTAGTGTAATTTGTTTGCAAAAATTTTTTTCATTATTCAATGGGTTCTATTTGCAAGTGACTGCTTTTGGTCAGCATTTTCTTGCTAATGCAAAGATACAAATAATGCATTGCACAGACATGTGTATGAGGGGGATACCGCATGGTAAAAGGTCCAGTTTAGCTTGCTTTGGCACTTGGATCTCATCAGAATCAGTTTGCATGATCAGTAGCACTTGCTTGGATACGCAATAAGAGACAGTTGCAGTATCATCACACAAACCTCAGCCAAAGAAGTTTAAAGGAAATATTCTGCATACAGCAGATGACACAACGGCCCATCATCAGGGATCCTGGATGAAGAGGTGTCATAGACATCCTTAAAATGAATGGGTGCGATAAAGCATTACCTGTTGTACTCAACAGTAGGAGCAACTGAGACTTTTGCAGTGCAAAAGAGCTGGACCCAAAGGACAGGTCTAGGGTGCCCAGAAAACAAAGGTGAAAAATCAGAATGGGAGGGGGAGAAAGAATGAAGGACAAAATTATCTTCCCAGGTTTATACAGAAGAACTCAAATACAACAGTGTGCTCATCCAATTTTGTATGGTTCTTTCCTATCATCAGGAAGAGAGAACAGGGGTCTGTTGGAGCAGAGTCCTCCCAACGGATTTGAACGAAATAATTTGTTTGCTGCTTAACAGTGAGATCTGTGTTGTTTTGTGTGGTGAAAAAAATGGTAGGGGGGGGTATACTTGGAGGCAAAGGCATGAAAATAGGGAAGAGGAGAGAGGGTGAAATGAGGTGAAAAAATAGGAGAAGGAAAAATACAGATCCATCATTGACCAAGGCCATCAACTTAGTGTAACAGTTTGAAAAGTAGCATGAGACAGAGTGAGCCTTCTCATTCACCAGAAATAAGTATAAATACTGTCCAGGCTTTTAAGCTTATCTTTCAATTAAGATATTTAAAATGAACTTCCAATAGAGCAATGGTTCTCCACCTGTGCCCCAATCAGCACACATCTGTGACCCATGTGACATCCTCAGGGCCATACAGGAAGTATATATATATATATATAGTATGGATGCAGCCCACATAACACACCGAAAGCGGATGTGTGTCCCACAATGGTACCTATGTTGAGAACCACTGCAGTAGAAGCAGACTATTTCACATATTTGCCTGCCACACACCACAGATCTGAATAAACAAATTGATTGTGTTTGATATCCTGTGACATGCCTATTTCCTAGATTAACATCAAATTCATCTCTGCTAAGCGGCAATTCAAAACTCAATCAATCAATCAATAACAAACCCTTTTATTATTTCTACTAGCCTCCCTGTCTTATACTATTCCTGGTTTTTTTTTTTCTCTTGAAGAATCTTTGACTGGATAAACAACTGCCAGGAGCTGCAGAGGCCAAAAGAGTGATTATATCCCTCAGGGTTTCACAGCCTCTCCCAAAACCCTATTAAATAACTAGTTAGCACCTTTAAACAATATATGATCCGTTCCCATCTCTGCTGAGGCAATGGTCTTTTTGTCAAGAAGAAAAGACCTATCAAACAAAAATACAGAAGATATGAGAGAGTAGAGGGGCTACCTAGTGATCTCTGTGAGACATGAGAAACATAGCAGTGTTTAACCAAGTATGAAATATTGTCACAAGACAGATGAGCAGCCCTTTTGTAAGCCTTTCTGATCTCAGACAAGGGCATTTTATTTTGTACACATAAAGACCAGTTCAGCAATCTAATAAATCTGTAAAGCAATAGTGTCAGAAACACAGCCCATAGGGCAGATCTGGTCCACTTACTGTATTCATGTGACCCACAGAATCTCAGCTTTCTTTTAGGGCTCGTCTACACATGGAAATTTACCCATACAATTACACCACTATAGTTATACTGATATAACTCCCCAAGCGGATCCTCTTATTCCAGAGTAAAATGAAGTTTTCAGCCCTCATTGTGAAGATAAACTTGCAGTAGGGTGACCAGATAGCAAGTGTGAAAAATTGGGATGGGGGGTAATAAGCACCTATATAAGCAAAGCCCTGAATATCAGGACTGTCCCTATAAAATTAGAGCCTAGCCTTTCGAAAAACATCCAGTCTTGATTTTAAAATTGCCACTTTTGGAGACTCACCATGACTCTTGGTAAGTTTCTAGTGATTAATCAACTGTACTGTTAAAAACTTGAACCCTATTTCCAATCAAATTTTCTAGCTTCAACTTCCAACCATTGGATCTAGTTGTGTCTTTGCTGAAGTAGCAACTTTCTGAAGAGCCTTCTATCATCAAATTTCTGTTCTTATGGATTGATCAAGTCACCTCTCAACCATCTTTTTGTTAAGCTAAATAGGTAACTACAAGGCATGTTTTCCATTCCTTTAAGCATTCTTGTGGCTCTTTTCTGAACCTCCAAACCTTCTCCAATTTATCAACATCCTTCTTGATTTGTAGACACCAGAAATGGACACAGCAGTCACCCCTGTGAGAAATACAGTGGTAATGCAAGCTTGTTACGCCTACTTGAGATTCCTCTGTTTATATACCTAAGGATTGCATTAGCCTTTTTGGCCACAGTGTCACACTGCAAGCTCAAGTTCAGCTGATTATCCATCGTGACCTCCAAGCCTTTTTTCAGAGTCACTGCTTCCTAGGATAGTATCTACCATCCTGCAGGTAAGGGCTACATTCCCTGTTCCTGGAGGTATGACTTTACATTTGGTCATATTGAAAACACATTGAAACTCACCTTACCAGCTGAAAATGGAAAAAGGCATGCTCTTGGCTGTGGCTACTCCCATACCACACTGCACCTTTGGGCCCAGGCAGAGCTGCAAACTGATGACTTGTGTTACCATAGCTGCCATGCCCTCTCGAAAAGGGGGAGCCTGAAAATTCTTTTAGTTGCTTCCCTCAGCCTTCCAATATTACTTCCATCTTATCAACCTTGTGCTTTAGCCAGCCAACTTTCATTCAGACCCCAATCCATTCCACCATGCTGGCAGAGCTAGACAAAAGTGAGACATAGAGCTGGGTGGCTTCAGCACAACCTGAAGACAACACAACCCTCTTTCTTTTCATTAATCCTCCCAGCAGCTACATACATGCAGAACTGGACATGAGACAGGAGTGGAAGCTTATGGTATCCCACATGAAAGGAAATCCTGGGCATAAGAGATATAATTTGTGGATCTTCTGGATCTTTCTACCTAAAAGAGGAGTAATGTTGATCCATCTACTAGAAATATCTGTATTTGTTGCAATTTGTGATGGGATTGTGCAAAAAAGTTTGGCTCCAGTGACAAAATTCGGAAAATTTCTAGTGTGTCTGAATCCAGGCTAGATTAATTCAGTCTCACCTCTAACACTAATATGGTATAATCACACAGATGTTAAGATGCCAATCTTAAGAGCAGAATCAACAGCAGCAAATACTTCTTTGTGGACAGTAGATCTAGGTTTTCCCTAGTGTTTGACAATAGACCATTAAAGAGTAATTTATTACCAGGGAACTAGCAACTTCTTAACTCTGCTAGTGTTTTTCCATGGAAGCAGTGGTATCATTTTCTTTTTTAAACATCATTTTTAGAGTTAAAAAAGTAAATAAAAGTCCAGCGCAGCCATTTTTAGATCAGTTCATAGGGTAAATGTTAACAAGATAAACTCAACAAAGAAATATTTCTTTTTCGTCTTCAGGCTTTTGATTCACTTAACACTTCATTAGGTACATTTGCATTTTGGCACTGTACATGGAGCCAAGATATGCAGAAAGATTTAAGATGTTAAATGGTGGGCAGAAGGTCTTGTTTTTCAGACGGAAGCGCAAAGGGCCTGGAACAGTCTCAATCTGCCTAGGGCTTGACACCTGCACATTTCCGTTCAAAAATGTTTCAGCAGATGTTATTTGAGAAGCCAGAACAGGGTTGCACATGTAGATCTGAGCCTTAAAATCTTGCAGTGTTGCAGGAATAGGTACACAATTCAAATCAGCAAAACAAAAACATGCACAAAGTGTCTAGGAACACGTGCACCCTCTTAAAGCTTTGCTTCTGACTTATACAAAAGATTTATGATTCAGCTCAATTCTTTAATTTGTTTGCCTCATTGCCTGCTGTCATACGCACTTGTACTTTCATCCCAGCACATCTCTCATGTTAGGTAGAGTAGGATTGGCTCAGCACTTGGACAGAAATCTCAATTCAACTCCCAAGTGCTTTAGTAAAAATGGTGTTCCTTCTGTGGTGGCATTCTTCTCTTTGAGACAATGGTGAATTAGTGCCCTAGCATGTACTGTGCTGCTGAAAGTGCTCTTTCAGGTAAGATGTAAAATTAAGCCCTTGACCTCTTGTGGTTATCAAGGTTTCCAGGATACTCTTGTAACAATAGGGCAGAAGAGAAATAGCACATACTGATATCCTGGTCACATTGCACATGATTTAATTGCATTCTGCCTACCTAGATCCCATGGAGAGGGTATTTCCCACAAGTAGCTCCAATTTATCTAGTTTTTTTTCCAATTTCAGTTGATTGTTCTTATCTAAGCAATCACTCTCCAAGCCATGACAAGTCTTGTAATTTCCCACCGTTGCTAACATAACGTGCATCTCCACCAGTGGCAGTAATACTGGCATAGAAAGGACTCCAGGCAGCTGCAAGAGTTTCTAATTACCATGTTGACTAAACCTTCTCGCTGAAGGTCAAGATAATAGGGTGGTTAAAAGCTGGCCACCATCCTGAGTCCTGCGTCACTACCATTCCCAACATTCCACTACTGGTGGAGCTGCTCCAGTGTCACCAACAGTGACATTAAAATAATAATAAAAAAATTAGGAGGACAGTGATTATCTAGGCATGGCCACAGACATAGCTATACACTGTTATATATGACTGAGATACTATGAGTTTGCAGACAACGACATCTCTGGAACAAAACCAAAGACACTTTTCCACCATAATGGATCCAGTTAATATTTTAATATTCTGTAATTAAGTTTAGTGCAGCTTGGTGATCTTTGCCATAAAATTCACTCAGGTGCATTTATTTCTACCCATCTTTTATTCATAGGATTTCTTCTTTAATTCTGTAACATTGCCAGTAAAAACTGCCTTTTTTTCCCCCTTCTTTTTTACGTAACACAAACGTGGACATTTGGGCTAGCAAAACTAGATTGCACAAACATTTGCACTAGTTAAACACTAAAGGGGCATGAACTCTGCCAAAGTAAATTCATTTAAACATTGAAATGAATATTCAAAGGAAATATTTCTTTGGTATTCATCCCCCAGCTCTGCTTGATACATACAAGATTCACTTTCCAGGACTGCCAATCAAACACTTTTCAAGACCATCAAATTAACTTGAAACTGTTTGGGAAAGAAAAAAATTAGAGGCAGCAGCACAAAGACCTGTCACAAATGTGAAATGCCAGACAAAGCATTTCCCCTCTATTCTTATGACAGCTAGTGCATTTCTTCCTCCTCTTTCCCTTTCCCCACCCCTCAAATACTGAAGAGAATGTCAGCCCTATTGGCTGTCAATACTTCCTTCTTGAAATTAAAATGTAAGAGTCTATTAAAAACTACCAAATGTAAAGACTGACAAAAAATTACAACAGTCAATGACTATTTTTATCAAAGCAATCTATAAACACCCCAAAAACATTCTGTGTCATTAAAACACAAAGTATAATTAGAGAAAGAAATCATATTCTCTTTCTCAAGGCACAAGCCATGCAGCCACTCTATGGATACAGACATAATTACATTTGATGCATAATCATCATAGCTGCTTAACTAGCTGTGTGTGCCCTTCACATTGCATGGTTGATAGATGCGGATTTACAATGTCCTTTCTAACTTGCATGCTTGGACACAGCTAAGGGAAAAGGAAAAGAGTGCAGAAAGCTACTTGTCATTGCTGCTTGATGCACTTGCATATCTTTTAGAATTATGATAAAGTGTTATGCGGAAGACACAAGAGAAATCTGCAGATAACAGAGTGATGGACAAAACACAGAAGTTCAATTTGGATAAGCAACCAAGGCTTTGTCTGTAATGCAACAATGTCTCTGATGCGAAATAGGCATCTGCACCCCTTGCAGCACCTGTCTCAGGCTGACCCTTAGTCAGAGTCTATCCATCTGAGTTCACAGACAGCCTTATAGCCATTTCAAAATTCCTTTGTTCTAGGAATCCTGAACCTGCATTATGCATCTCATCCAGAAGGTGAAGGAAGGTGCAGAGGTAAACTTCCAGCAGTGGAGGAAAGATGGTCCAGTAGCTAGGGCACTAATTTAGGATTTGGGAAACAGGGTTCAATTCTTTGATCACCACAAACTTCTTGTATGATCTTAGGCAAATCACTTAACCACTCTGTGCCTCAGTTCCCCCTCTGGAAAATGGGCATAAGAGTACTTCCCTAGCTTATAGGAGTGGTGTGAGGATAAATACATTAAAGGCTGTCAGGTACTCAGTTAGCATGGTAATGGGAGCCATATTAATATCTAAGAAAGGTTCAAATAAAAATTGGCCTGAATGTATCTAACTGGCTCATTCCTCTTATTATCTTAAATAAATACAAAAAGAATTGAGGGGATTTGTTTATTTAATTCTCCTCTGCACTGTAGGGTGCATTTCACCAATTATGAAAAGACAGTATTCAGAATAAAAAGAACAAAATAACAGGAGTATCAACCCTCCAAAATATCAGTATTGACAGTCTCCCACCTGCTACTCATAGTACAAATCCATCTAAAACAATATTAAAAATTCAGTATACAAGTATAGAGTCCTGTATATCACCATCCACATATGCAGATGACCTCACCCTCCATCTGTGCACATGAGATCATAGTAGATTCATACTTTGATGCAAAGGCATGAGTGTAACCAAGACTGCTACACAAATACGTATTGTAAATGTGTCTTTATTAGGGGTCCAGTACTTGGTGTCCATACTATTCCTCTATACTAGCCCCCTTTCAATCCCACAGTCCTCATCGGAATATGTGCATCTGCTTCATTATGTATATAAATAAAAGCAGCTGGTGTATGCAAAGGATTCCAGTCAGGGAAAAAAGAGGAAAGGATATACAATAATTTACATTTTAGCTCTCCTATTTAAATCACATAAAAGAATATTTGGCACTTATATAGCACTTTTCAACCATAAATTTCAAATGAGGCAATTCCCTTGCCAGAACTCACTGGAAAATCCCCACTGAGAAATCTTCTAGAGTAGAAATATTTCACACCTACACACTAGACTAGGGATGAAACTTTTTCAGTATGATGAAATATACTCTTCTTCTTCTGTTCCAGTTCAGCAAAGCACTTAAGCACGTGCTCGAGTCCCATTGGCTTCAATAGATTTACACACATACTTAAATACTTTGCTGAATCAGGGCCCTAGTTTTTAGGGTGGGGGGAACTGCAGTTGAGACTGTCTACCAGCTTTCAGGTCAGAATGAGCTGACTTCTTCAGATAAAAACCAGACCTGAATTTTCATCCAGAAACTTCCATAGAATCCAAACATATTTTTTGAACTCTGAAAGAAGTTTCATTACATTTCCACACACTTCTGCATTTATTGTTTTCAGCCAGTGTTTTGAATACTTACCTGTACTGAACCTTATGAGTCATAGCCACTACTTGCGGGTGCATTGCTATTCTAGCATCTTTGACAGGTTCAACACAACTTCATTCTTTACATCTGCTTGTTCTTCACCATGAATACCACAGATCACGAGTCTATTTCCAGCTAGTGCCTTCTTTTTTTAAGCACCATAATGCTTCAGTCAGCTGGGAGTCAGTTATGGTCTTTAGTCACCTAAATTATCAGGGACTGTCTGAAGGAAATCAAGGAGAGCCTTTCCACTGACTTCAATGTGCTTTGGATCAGGCCAGATTTCTTCACAGGTAAGTACCCATTTCTTTACATGAAAGGTCATATTCATAAAACATCTCTCTGTTTATCCTGGCTATCCTTTCTTCTTATAACTTGACTACCACTTTGGGGGGAAAAAAATCAAAATAATTCTGATAAGCTTGAATTCTGAAGAAACAACCATTCCTTTTATCTTTTGAGTAGCACCCGTACTTGAGTCATACACAAACATTTTGATGAAGTCTGTACTTCATGTGAAAGGTTACATGCATCTCCCATCTATAATACCTCATACGTACATGTGCTAAATAAAACAGAACTATTCATGTCAAAATCTTGGGAAATAGGATCAAGCAATAGTGCTCCTAGAGCAAGTGGGCATTTTAATTTGCAACTCATTACCTCACCATCAGTCAGTCATCCCTCTGGTTTCTCCAGCCTATTCAACAAGTCTCATAACACTAAAGATGTTGACCAAAATTGGCAAACTTACACTTTTAACATATATATTTTAAACCACTTTTTTTTTCTTTAAAGAGATACGCTCTGAATTAACAGTCATTTATTATTATAGCATCTGAAGGATATTCTCAGAAAACACTCTTGCAGGGTTTTTAATGTGATTGTGTGTTTTACAATAGGTGTTAACTACTATCTAATCTATCTAGAAATGTCTACGGCTCTCATTACAGTAGCATCTGAGCATCTCAGTCATTACTGAATTTATCCTCACCACCCCCAGACTCTCACATGTGAGGTAGGGAAGTGCTGTAATCCCTGTTTTACAAATGGACAATGAAGTCACAGAGGGATTAAGTGACTTGCTGCAGGTCACATAGACATCCTGTAGCAGAGTCAGGAAATGAACCCTGATCTCCTAAAGCCTGGCTCAATTCCTTAACCACAAAATAATCCTCCGTTTCTCCTTTTATGTATAAGTATGGAACTTTGAAAACTCTGCTGATTAAGGTTATTGAACTGTTGAAGTCTCTACCCTTGCGTGGGAGCCTTAAAAAAACAACAGATTTCTCAGTGTGAAGCTCAAGTTGGAGCCTGAACATAGGAATGGAATTGATTTGATGTTATTTATTATCATTGTTCTACTTTTATTATTTTGACGTTTCTGCTAATGTTATTCTGAAGTCACTGTAAATTAAATTAAAAGTCCTGAATGGATTTTTGGGAAGCATAGGAATGGGCTTCAGGGAACAAGGTGGCTCCTCCAGGGGTCCCTAAGACATCAAAGGAGAAAAGACACCAGCTAGGTAGGACCGGGACTGGCTTGTCAAGACAAGGAGGATTCCAAGCAGGCTGCTTGGGAGTGGCTTGATGAAAAGTGGAGCAGAGCAGATAAATAAATGTTAAAATATATGAACTTTTGATTTGACTTTGAGAACTTTACTTTGGAAAGATTTATAATAATAAACCAGCCTGAGTATGGGCATTATTAGCTATTAGAAAGCCTTACCAATATTATCAAGGAACCGGCTTCCCTTGGCCATGAGGGAATATTTTGGAGAAAGTGACCCTGTTACAATGACCAATTCTCCGACTGATTTAAAAGTTCATACATTACCTTCTCAGAGTACTGAATGTATTTCCTGAACGGTTTCTTTAATGAGAATTTGCAAACAAAACAGACTCTACTTTGAAACAATGGAAAAATAGCTAAAGGAAGGCCAAAACCACATCCATTTGTGTAACCATTAAGGGAAATGATTACAAAAATTATTTTATCAATGGTTTTTCAACTCCAATTAAGGAAAATCTACAAAAGGAGTCAAAATGCTGGAGAAAACGTGGAAGACTAGAGACCTTTTTGCCCTGAGATAATATTTTAATGGAAAATAAATATCATTTTCAAGGACACTAAAGGTAGGCTTCCCACAGAACCCATAGTTATTCTGTTAGGTTAGAGTCCAAAGTTGGTTATGGACTCTGGGAAGGAGCCATTGATAATACAATTATTACTAACAGCCACACGTGTGATAGCTTGTTTTTGGAAAATAACATTTGCCAGTCTCATATTAGCATAAAGTAGATTTTATAATGAATGGTTATTTTTGGGTCCTGAATAAAACTAAGTACAGAGATGACAAGAGATTGTCCAAACACAAATGGGTCTTTTAAAAAAGGTAACAAACATCGGTTAGAAATGAGATTTGCAATGCTTATATGGAAAGTTCAAGTATGTTAATAATGACAAAATACAAAGATGAAAAATAATTTATACGCACACACAGCTCTTTATTTTTACTTCACTGTGTATTAACAAGTTTGAGTTAAATATTTCATACCTATTTAATAGACAGGTCACCACCACTAACCCTCTTGATAAGAATACTGTCCAAATTAATTAGTAGTCTTTACTATACACTCCCATAAGGCTAAAAGGTTTTCTCAATATAATCTGAAACTATAAAGTATGTTTTTATATTAATATATCCTTTTACTCCAAAGCACTGAGCACGTTATATATACAGTGTAGTAAGGAACTGCAGCAGTCTGTGATGGAAGACGACAGCCAGTCAATACCCAGGATGCTGCACAACAGTAAATCTTTACTACATTAAACACACCCCATATGGAACTTTGTTTGTCTGCTTAAGGATAAAGGTCTAAGCCAACCGTGACTAGATTTGACACAGTGGATTCACGCAGCCTAAACATTCCATGCCTGAGGTTTACCCCCCAGTCATTCTTTACAGCATATCCTGCACAACTCTATTGCTACACTGAGTACATTCTCTTTTCAAGACAGCTTGTCTCTCCTACAGCAAGTGTTCGTGCCAAAAGCATTTCCCTCTTCCAGTGCCCTCTACTCCTTCTCTCCCACTGTCACCCCACCCCCCAAAAAAACAAAGTTCTGGGGAGGACAGTAAGCTTTGGACAGAGGGAGAGGTGTATGTTCTCTTTTGTGCAGTGCTCTTTCCCTCCAGCTGAGGGATGGGGAGAAGAGGAAATACTTACTTAGGACACTCTTTTCAAGGAGCCATAAGCACTTTCCTAACTGATCCTCACAATCTCACTGTCAGGCAGATAAATGGATATTAACTGAGTCAATGGGTATTTTGCAGACAGGCAAGCAGGAGGTTAAGTGACTATTTCCAGGTGTAAAAGTCGTTTTCACAGAAATATAGGTCATAATAGCTCCTTCCCTTCGTAATAGGATGACCAAAGAGCAAGTGTAAAAAATCAGGACGGGGCTGGGGGATAATAGACGCCTACATAAGACAAAGCCCCAAATATCGGACTTTCCTATAAATCAGGACATCTGGTCACCCTACCTCATAGGCTTATATACATCTTTATATCTTCAGTATAGGACGAATGAGCCAATTCCTGCACTGCTTGTGAGCCAGCATGCTGGACACTTCAGCAGTCGGATTCCTTTCAGAACATCTAAGCCTGTTGCTACTCCACTTCCCTTATCTTCCAGGCAACACAAAGAAGTCAAATACATTGAAGACTATGATAACTGCAGTTCAAACAGATACCCACCAGCACCACTGCACAGGTGTCTAATGGTTATGATACCATCATATGAGACCAGCAGATGGCAGTGATAATAACTACAATGTTTAACAACAAATTTACTTAGTGTATAATCTCATTTGTACAACATAGCTGAAAAGTTCTCAAAAGTTCACAAATTGCTTGATGCATTAATCACAGGGCATTCAACCGACAAGTGCCCACAATCCCTGTCTTGTACACAATTCCCCATATATTAACTCTTCAGCACAATATATCACTCCAGCCAGCCAGAAATCAAAGGGTTGCAATTCTGTCACCACATTGTAATGCCTTTGTTTTTTGTGGAATCTCTGCCTAGTCAGGCTTTTCCTTGCCTCCCAATATGCCTCTCCTTCAGGATCCCCAAGACTGCCAGTTTCAGCTATTGAACATGTGCTTGCTCCTCCCCCCCTTTCACCCCTATTTCACTCTGTTTACATTCATCTCGCTAATTCTCCACACAACCGAGGCCCATTGGTTGCTATTGCCCTGGTTTGACTCAACAGCTTTGAATTCCAGTGTAAGCTGGGAGTTTAACAGACAATATATTTAAGGTGTGTAGAGATTTCTCTTCTGCTCCTGAGAAACTTCTCTGTTCAAAAAGCAGGGAAGAAAAGAATCCCTAACAGACCCCTTAAGATATTCAACTGACAACCTTAATTCCAAAAGAATTCTTAGAACCATCAGCTTTAACTTCTCTTAGCACTCTTAAATTCCCAGCAGCTAGCACCAGAGAGAGCACCTTGGCAACTTAATAAGCCACTGCCAACTGTAGCCATCAGGCAACCCACTAACAAATGCTCTTCTTTAAACCTGAACCTCTTGTTCTGTCATACTTCAACTACAATATGAGAGCGCTGCCTCTTCTTCACTATTAATCATATTTCCCAGAAAGGCCTGGAAGAGAGCAAGAGTGTGAACTGCTGCAAGACATAAATAAAAAATTGTGGAGGAGCATATTGCCATGGTAATAAATGTGAATGCCTAGATTTCTGAGTCACGCTTGCCCAGGGAGTTTCCAAGCACTCTGAATATGACTCAAGTGTTTGTCTTTCATTTGCAAATTATATCCCAATTATGCCTGGATTTTAAGGTATCCTCCTGCAATGTCTTAGTCTCGTTCATGGTGAGTCACTGTCATGTTATTTAATTAAACAAAGCTTCAACAGAAACACAAAATACATTCTCATTCCTACCCCAGATTTAAATCTCTGGTGTCAGACACCAAACCAGAAGGCACTGGCAGTTGACCTGGGCATCATAATCACCTTTCAAATATTTACAGCCCATAATTCATCAGAGACAATTCTTTGGGTGAGGAATTTTCTCTAGATTCAAAGTCAAATGCTTGCTAATGGAGTTCAAGAAAGTGAATTTCACAGCTTTTCAGTCGTGGCATGTACAGACAACAACACAGTCATTCAGCAGCTGTAAGCAAGACAGCCCCAAATTGTACTAGCTGACCTGTGTGTTTCTTGTGATGCAGACAAGCATGTCTCATTTCTCAGTTATTTTAGCTGTTGCTACTTTATCAAAGAGGGGGGAGGGGAGAAAAGGCAGATAAAACTTCTTTTTCTACCCATTTCTGGACAGTTTATTCCTCTGAGAGTTTCGGAACAATCTTTTTCTCACCTGTACCATTCGCTTTGTCTCCTGCATGTATCCTGTCCTATCAGAAGCATATTTAGAGCTTTAAAAAGCTAATTTGGTAGTACTGGAGATAGAAGTCCTAGCCACTCTACATGCTTCCCAATGCTGTCAAGTTAACATACCATACCTCACCTGTGACCTAGATTATACCTGGGGGATCAAAAGACACTTCATTCTCCATGGCCCATTTAGTCTCCGCCGAAACTGAGGTTGCCAACCAGAAGGATGAATTAGGGCTTGATACAAAGAATACTGAATTCAGTGGGTATCTTTTCATCAAATGCAATGGGCTTTGGATCAGGCCCTTAATCATCAGTTTGGAATGGAGCTTCTCTGATGGGAACATCTGCCCAGTTCCCATTAGAAACAACTATGAAACCACAAACTTTTTTCACATACTACAAGCTACCACATAGTTATGAAATATTCACCTATAAGAGCTGAATTCAAAACACCATAATAATGGTGTAAAATTATGCACCACTTTTTACCAAATTCTTAAATTTTTCTAGTTTTCTAACAGCCCTCTCATAATAAATATTGAGGTTTCAAGCAATTAATGTCATTTTCTCCTCAATACAGAGTGAAGGCAATGTGGGATTCTGCTTAAATCATTAAACAGATTTTAAATACTTAAGTCCTTTTACCATCCCCAGTCTTTTCAATCCTTGCTTAATGCCACCTCATGTCCTTTGATCTGCAAATTCCTAATTATGCCAAGAAAGGGTAATATAATTTAAACATCTTATTAAAAAAGACAGGCTTTAGCAGAATGTGCTTCTTAAAAAGGTAAGACAGACAAAGGCAGTTAAGAGGAAGGAAAAAAACAAACATTACCCAATAGCTGTGTCGCAGTCAATTTTATTATGCGCAATATTCCACTGTTAGCTTTTCTGTAGCCAAGGTTCAGAAAAGCAGTTGTATTGGTCCCAGAAAAGCCATTGTAACAAGCCAAGCATAGCACATCAAAGGTACTGAGCAGCTATCATATCATTTCATTTCTCCTCTGTGATGTGAACAGCTTTGAATACAGTTTTTTTTCCCCTTAGCCAAAAGTTTTCCCTCAAAAGTCAGTGGAGTAAATCTTTTACTGTTTTCTTATCCTGGGGTTGAGCGTGTGTGGCCCTGCTCTCTGAAACTATGTCTCTATTCTTTATTTTGTTTTTAAAAAACATTGAAATAAAGCAGATCTGGGCATAATCTGTGGCTTTCTGTTTAAAGAAGGTTTTTGAGGCCACTTCTGCTTTTTATTTTTTTAAAAGTCCTTTGATGTGGGTTGAAATCTAATCTTAGTGTCTAAACAGCTTCTGTAAAATTCTCTCATGAATCAACATCTTTTGGAACCTCTATAGTGACAAAAATAGCTCCAAAGCTTTTGCAAGTATAAACAGGTGTTTTTGCAACCTGCTGCAAATCATAGTCCATGCGTTGGGCCACATTGTTTCGAAGGAGTTGAGGGCCAGATTTTCAAGTGCTCAGCCCTGAAAATCGGGACCATATTTTGAAGTAAACCTCAGCTCCCATTTAGGCACCTAAATAAGAACCAGATTTCAGAAATGCTCAGCACCCAGCAACCCCATGACAACACTTAAAATTGGACTTTCAGAAGAGCTGAGTATTCTACGTGCAGAGATCTTTCAAAAAAATCTATCTCCCCTTGTGAGTGCTTCGCTTTTTTGAACATCTGGTCTACCATGTCCAGTCAAAACCTACCCCTTCACTGGGGTTTGGTGTCATTAACATATCCGTCAACTATCAGGCAACAGAGGTCAGCATGAGTCTGCTCCTTAGGCATGACTGCTCATATGTTCCTATATCCAGACTGCTCAGCCCACATATTAGGTTCTTCTCTCTCTTTGACATAAATATCTTTCTGTCGGGGCAGCAGCCCTCTGAAGCTGCTTCCACCTTTTAAATCCCTTCCTCTCTCACTTAAAAAAAAAAAAAAAAAAAAACAACCAAAATTCTGGACATGAAGAATCCTGGTCAATGGTTAAGACTCCATATGTATTTTTCTCCTTTCTCTCACCTCCTTTTCCAGTTTCTTTCTGTGAGTGGATGATGGAAGGAGATGTTCTTGTTCTGTTTCCTTTCCCGCTGTTAATTTTTCAGGTCTAATCATCTCTTCCTTCAGTCTCACAAGACAGTTAATAATAAACAAGCAGCTAGTTTAAAACCAGTTAGGAAGTTGTGCGTAGAATCCTGGTGTTCCTATGGCCTCTCCTGTCTCTCCTGCATAAGCCCTTGTTGGAAAGGGTAGGTTTAAAGTGACGAATAGAATGTAGGGATAGGACAGTGAAATATAGATTAAGACGTCAAGTTCAATCCCATCTCCTAGGACGTCTTTCATCTATTAAGGAAACTAAGCAAATTAGAGAACAGATTCCTTAAACACTTAAAACACAACTTTGAAGTGGAGATTGCACTCTGCACCTCGTTCTGTGGGTTTGTCAACACAGCAGCTGGGAGCCTCACGCTAGTGGGGCTTGGGATAGTGCTCAAAAAATACCTGTGTGAACATGATCGCATGGTGGCTTGGGATAGTCACCTGAGTTCGGCCCCAGGGAATCAGATAGGTCAGAGCTCAGCTGGCTATCCCAACCTTCCAGTAGAGCAGCAATGTCCACACTGCTATTTTAGCACACTAGGGCAAGCCCCATGAGGGTGAGTCTGTCTATCTGGGCTGGGTGGCTCGCTCCCTTTTGTTGTGTACACATCTTTAAAGCGGCAACTGCACTAATAACTGCACTTCAATGGGTTTGTAGTCTAGCAAAACCAATCACTCTCTCTCAGCACCTGCTGTGTTCTGTCCTCCTCCAACTTCATTTTTATCTTCCTCCATCTGCTGAAACAACACAGAGCAGGTGCTCTGAACTTCTGTACAGAGCAGGTGTTCTGAACCTTTGAACACAAAATCTAAATTGGTTGAACACACGTCTTTCTTTCTTCCCTTTTCCACACTTTGAAACAGTTACTCCACAGTCTTTAGGAAGACATTTCTAAACATATTGTGTAAATTATCGAGACATATTTAAAAAAATTTCAGATGTCAGTTCTCTTTGGTGGACATTGCATTCCAGTGATCATGTATTTACCCTCTCTTCAATTACATTTAAAGATGGCCTGCAAATTTTAAAAAAATCTTTTAAAAATATCTTTTTTTATGAAAGAAGAAGGCTTGACTATTTGGTTTTTGGTGGTTTTGGGTTGTGGTGAGTTTCCTTTGGGTGGGTGGGGAGAATTCAGAAGTTCCTCTTGTCTCTTTACATTAGAAGTATTAGATTTTAACAATCCCGGATGACTGGAGAGAATGAAAATACAGTAATTGGGGGAGGAAGGGAATGGGGAGGTGATTTTTTAGTCAGAGATTCAAAAGTCTTTGTTTGTGCTTATTAACAACACCAGTTTAAGTTAAACTCCTAAAACCTGAGAGAAAAGTTCTCTCTCTGTTAAAGGTTCAAACACCCAGGCCATTTCAAACTGAGAGCTCAGAAAGCAGTTTTCTAGTGAGTCAATGAGTCATTCAGCAAAGAACAGGTAAGGTCAGCCATGGCATTCACTTTGGAACATCTGGAAGTGTTATGGTATGCCAGCAAAAATAATTAGTATTGTCAAGGCTTTCCATCAAAGTGCAACTTGCACATTTGAAGTAAACACAGACTTCAACAAATGGTTTAACAGACACTGGTATTAAACAAGGACACATTCTCTCACTTCTCCTATTTGGCATTGACTTCATTATGAGAAACAGTGCAAACAGATACAACAAAGGCATTGCATGGCTCAACAACGGCACATTAGAAGATTTAGATTGTGTGACAACATAGCTCTGTCTCAACCAACAAGCAGCAAAAGACTAAAAGACTGTCCAGAATTGCAAGAGATAGGGTTAATAAACAGTTCTGAAAAAAGTGAAAACCTCAGCAACTCTGAATTCAAGCATTACATGAGAAGGCAAAAGAATACAAGAAGTGAGTCAATCTACATACCTTGACAGTAGCATGCAAGGCATAGCCATGTCCAGAAGGAAATAATGTCACAAATTGGAAAGGGTGCAGCTGTATTCACCAGCTCAAACAAGATTTGGTGAACCAAAATCTACAACTTAAAGACCAAATGACCCATCTTCAGCTCAAATATTATTTTTATCTTAACATATGGATGCAAAATCGAAAGGTACAGACAGACATCTGAATGCCTTTGAAAGCAAGTGCCCAAGAAAGGTACTAGGTATTAAAAAGAATGAATTTATAACAAATGCTGAGATTGGTCAGAGAGTTAAACAAACAACCATATCTTCAAAATTATCCAGAAAAGAAGGTAACTCATTTCACAATTATTTTCAAAGAATGAAGCTAGAGTATCTGCCATGGCAGGCATGCCATTGGGCATCTGGAGGAACATGCAAAAGGGCTTATTAAAAGAATCCATCCATCAAACATTACTCAGAGAGAGAAAACGTATGGGATTGAACACCACAGGAAGACATACAAAGAATGGTCAAAGACAGACAGCGATAATGGAGTCTTGTGTGAGCCCTAAGCAATAGGAAGGATTCAGATTCAGAGATATTTCTAATGTACAGAACAAGTAGGAAAAAAAGGTTGTTTCAAGCCTACTTCTACAGCATAAAAAATGGCAAAACCAATTTTTCCCCCTTGCTGGAGACCTTTATGCTGATCATGCACGAAAAACACTGCTGCATTCTTTAAAATTATACAGTGGAAGCAATACTTATAAAAATGAAAATAATGACATTTACGTTGTTTCCCAGACAAGACTTATCAAAACAGAATGAGCTTCCTAAGCCTCCCTAAATATTTCACAAAACTAAGAGAGACACAGGAAAATTCTCTTCTCAGATACACAGAGTCCCTTACCTCTGATATCCTGCTTTCCCAACACACAGTGAAAGCAGAATATCAAAGCTTAGATCTGCCTCTCCAAGGGGACATTTCTCTCAGTTTGTAGCCTGTGAAATCCTCACATTCCAACAGCTGTTAATATGCTGAAAATGTAACATATTAAAATATACCAACTTGAAATAATCCAACCCAATACAAGTATTTTGATCAGTAAAAATAAAGAAGCTTCATGCCATATCAATAACATTTGCTCTTTGCAAATGCTTTATACTTTGCAGCATTTCCCTGCACATCATTTTCTTAGGGAGTACATAGATCATCTTCATTTTGCAACAGTGGCAATTGACAAATGACCTCTAATATGGCAAAAGTAGGAATGATAAAGGCTAATTCTTCAGAGGCAAAAATATGTGGAGGTGGAAAGGTTAAGGTTACCTTGGTAACTGGAGAGGTCATCAAAAGCAGAAATCACTGTGTTCCAATTGCCATATGTAATTATCCCTATGCAGAACCTATTCAATTTGTCCACTTGATAAACGCTAACAACAAAGGGTACAACCACTGAATAACCTCCTGCAAGTAGAGCAAGTAACAAATAAGAAGGCAAATCATGCTATGTTGATCACTTGTCCAGGATCTCTGATGAAAACCTGGCTTTCAGAATTTCTCCGTACTCCCTAATTTAGATTCCCAGGATACCAGCAAAGCTATTGTAATTGGAAGCACAAATAATTATCATTAGCAAAGGCAGACTTCTGGCATGCTATTGATCTATCCATATCTTCACCCCATCCCTTCATTGCTCAACTGTCCTCTTATGTTGGAATTACTTTCACTCATGATGAATTTCAAGTATCCAAACATGCAAGAAAAGGACACAGGAGAGATTAATTAGGTATTGAGCAGTCTGTGTCAGATTAAATTCATGGTTAACCCCAAAATTGGTCCTATTCAATTATTTCAGATAGTACATCTCAGATGGGTTTCTTTGTGGGCAACTCTCTAACGTGCTGGGCATCAATTACATATAGAACATCACTGTACACTAATGTGTGTAGTAGATCCAGTAGCTTTTGGTGAAACTGAAGAACTGCAACTGATTAAACTATGACCTTCATGATTCCTATTATATGGATGGGTTACTGGGGAGGTAACAGGAGCATCTTCAAGCAACTTGAATTTCTACCTCAAGAAAAAGAGTAGGTGTAGGGGAGGGATTGAGAAGGTTTAAATCATATGTGATGTCAAAACAGCAGTTGATGCACGACTGCTTGCAGATTCAGCAGCACCGTGCCCTAGGAAAAAAAACATATCTAAAATACCAGAGCCAAAAATACACTGCATGTAGAACAATAAAAAAAAACGTAGCACCAAATGATAGTTCTCATAAAGCAAAAGTCTGGAGCTTGTAGTTTGCCTGCAGAAGCAAAATTCTGCCCGATGGAATTTTTTCCAATTTGAGTGGCTTTATTTTTCAAATGTCATTTCATTCTGAAATAAGTACAGAATCAAAAGAAGTAACTAAAGATTATAGTAAGTACAGGAGGACTAAAGTTACAGCATGAGATCTATATGAGAAAAGTAATTTCATGTACAGTATGTTTATATACAGACTGTATGTAGGGCACTGTTTGGGAGAGAGCATGGTCTAATGAATTTAACACTAAACTGAGAGTCAAGAGGCATACAAGATTTCTCTTTGACATTGGGAACTCTCTGTGCCTCTTTCTCCTTCCTACTGCCTATTTCAGGGGTGTCAAATTAACTTGCAATGGCAGGCCACATTGCAATAAGATTAACTTAAAGGGGATCAGACCCTGGCGGTGTCTTACCATCCACCGAAAAACCTCTCGTCGTCCTGACTTTCGACAGTGGTTCCCCTGGTATTTCTGGCAGTAGCCGCTAGGGGCTGAAACTAAGAGGTTGGCGGGCCCTATCTGGGCCACAGGGGCCGGACCAAAAAGGTTTGTGGGCTGGATCCGGCCCGCGGGACGCATGTTTGACACCCCTGGTCTATTTGGATTGTAAGCTCTTCAAGGGCAGAGACTCTCTCTTAGTACACGTTTCTACAGCGCCTAGCATCATGGAGTTCCTTTCTTGGTTGGGGCCAGTGGGTGCCACTGTATTATAAATAAACAGCAATATTCATAATAGATATTTTGGGCCAATAATTGGATATGAAATTGGCAATAAATTAAGTATCAGCTGCTTGATGAACTCCCCAACTCTTCACATCTTGGCCAAAAAGCTATGCCAAATCCAGGCCACGCCCAAAAAACCTGGCAGTCTCAGGCCACCAAATATCTTCTTTTTAAGCCTTACTTCCTTCCATCTTACCCCTCCCAGATTCATTTGGAGTTCAGAGATTCTCTTCAAATCCTTTGCTGTTCCTGAGATAATATATATAAATACATAAATCTTCCACCCCAAATCCTCAGGGGTCACCACCCTACTGCTGCTTCCCTCATGTCCATTCTGTCCTGCACTGTGCATCATAGGATGGGGCAATTATAATCCCCAGACATCTACAACACCAGCTAACTTTGGACATTTGCTGCAACAAAATGGTGTGAAGCTGTAGCATACGCAAGCCGAGTCTGAAGTAAAAGATAGAAACATTCTGCTATGTAGCTATTGGATTCAAACAAGTTAGGAACCAGGAAGAGTGGCATGAAGTTCCCTCATGGCTATTTTGTCCTTTAAAAATTTTGGATCTAAAGACGTATCTAGAAGGGACCTAAAGATGACAGATCAATTAAATCTGGGGCTAAGAGGCCTGTTATTTTTATTACACATTTTGTATCATGGGAGTGCCTAGAAGCCCTATTCATGGACTATGACCCCATCGTGCTAGATGCTGTACAAAAACAGAACAATAAGATGCTCCTCCCTGCCCCAAAGAGATTTACAATCTAATTAAAATCATGATTTGCAATATTTAAGTTTACCCTCCCTGGAAATTGGATATGCATATCCATCCCAAATCACTCAATCGAACCACCACCTCTCAGGAGCGTATTCTCACACCCAGATCTCAAACTCATGCTGCCCACTGCTAGACTAGCACTCAGCAAACCATTCATCTTCCACATCCTTGTAGCCAGAGACCCCACGCAGAATGCATTAGTGAAACATGGTTAGATGCCACCATAGATCCTGCACTTGCCCTGCAAGATTCACATTGTTGACTGGCACAGTAGTGAAGTCCCCTCACCCGAAGACTTGTTTTCTAAGAATACTCTCCAATATTTGCTTAAAGTTCAGTATTTCCAAAAGCATTCTTGCTGAAACTCACTTCACTAGCATATTCATGGAAAGTGAACATAAATGGGACACAAAGAGAGTTGAAGGGATTTTGTTTAAAAATGGACAGAAATATTCATAGATTCCCGGCTCCAAGTCATCCTCCTTTAATTTAAACCTCCCATTTAATGAGTGCCAGCATGTCTGCCTGTCTATTAGCTCCCTTGTGATAGGCCAAGCTGTTCAGATAATCAGAATCCTGCAACATTTGGCTTTGACTGAACATAAGTTGAGCCAGCTGACTTGAAAATTTCAGTGAGATACATGAGGGAATTTGGAGGGTGGGGGTTATCTGCATTTGATCATTACCTATTTAAATTAAGGATCCTTGCTTAAATTTACCACATTAAAAATAAGTGTGTGATGAGCCCTGCTGTCAAGTACACATTCTGCCCCCTGAGTACTCTATGGCCGCATGGTTTTCAGTAGCAACTTTTAGAAGCTGAATCTGCAGTTCCGTTCTACATATACAACTAGCAACTCAGATGTCTCTCATTCCGTTTTCCCTGTGTCAGTGAAGAAGGGTCTAGACATTGTCCTCTCAGATGCACTAGGCCACACTATAGACTAAATCAATTACTGCACCCGCTTTTGATTTTTAACAAGTAGATCATGTAAAATAAGCTGCAATGGCATGTATGTTAACAACAGCTTGAAAAATGGCCCCAGCATCTTCTCATTGGAAATTAATTCCACTGATTTGAGCAGCCATCCTTTCCATCCTCAGAAATAGCTAGTGGTGCCTGGGATTCTTAACAGCACACGAGAGGACCTCCTTATTTTGGTTTCCAGTCAGTGCTTCTCTCAGTCACTAAACTGAATGAAAAAAAACAAAAGAGAATAAATAGTTTACACCAGTAATAAAGCCTCCTTAGGTGGGAGGGCTAGAGTCCTGAAGGCTCACATGGTTGTGCCTGATCTCTCAGGTGGATTTACTAGGGAGTGTATAACCTCATGACCTTCCCTAATGGGTTGTTAGTAGGACCAGCTGCCAAGGGAAGGAAGGAAGAAGGTGAGCTTAACATCCAAGTTCTCAAATCCCAGGCCAATTTCATGGCCCATATTCTTTTTCAGTTTTTCACATCCACTGGTTTCCCTATCATCATCATCATGGAGGCTTCTCCCATCGTCCTTTACAGTTTGTACTTTACATGGCCAAAGAAGATCCTCGAAAGGAATCAGCATTCAAGTAACTTGAGGACAATGTTTTTAATCTGTGTGTAATAGTGTTTCACCAATTTCAGGTGTTCTGGTCTGATTTGAATGAAGGCCTTTAACAACCATTTTTTCCTAACACATTACAAATTGAAAATTAAAATTGACAGGTACAGTCACAGAACGTTTAATGATCATTTCAAAGGCTGATGAATTAGGTGAAATCAAAACCTAGTTTTTGATTCAGTAGGTGACATCCTTTCCCAGCTCCTATCCAATGTCTTAGCATGCTGTTAGGAGGCCTCTGGTGTTTCATACAACCTATACCCTTAACCATCGGTGACCATTAAAGAGCCCATGGGTCTTTTCAGTAGGAAGAGGAACATTAGCCCCCACTTCCAGTCCAAGTTCTCATTTTGGTAAGTATTTTGCATTTTGGCTACCAACATTCCCCCTCAAGTTTTCCACAGATATGGTGTTCTTCTTCACTTCTTCTTCTAAAGTGTATCATTCATGTATGTTTATAAACCATTTTGGGATCTTCAGAAGATTTATTGCTAAAATGAAATATTTTAGGGTAACATTTTGAGAAACAAACATGAAACCTTCCAAGCTCTGCATAGTTTGCCCATTAAGTCTGCTTTGCATTCGGAGTCATACACACTTTTTCTAGCTAGTGTAAAAGTTAGTTTGTCCAAAGAGTTAGATTGGGTCCTTTCTGCGTAACAATAAAGACCCATTGACTGAACTCAAACAATTTACAAACAAAATATGAAAGGGAAATAAAAATTTCCCTTAATAGAAAACAATAATGATTCTTCCATCTATCTCAGGCCTGATCATCACTACAAAGATAAGCCAGCATAGCTGTGCTGGCCACAGATGTGGGGGGAAAAAATCATATGCCCCTTGCAAACATGGCTATGCTGGCTAAGACAGTGGTGTAGACACAACTATGCTGAAAGAAGAGAGCTAGTGTCAGCATAGTTAATATCTTCCAGGGAGGTGGTATTACTATGCTAGCCAAACTCCTCTGTCAGCATACACTTTGTCTTTACTAGGGAGCCATGCCATGCCTGCATAGACAGATATGGCCTTCGGTATTTATATAGCCCCATTTCCACAATATCTAAGTGTCTCACAATCAATAATGTTTTTATCTTCAAAAACAGTCCTGTGAGGTAGGAAATGATCAATCCCCATTTTACAGATGGTGAACTGAGGCACATAGAGGCTAAAGTATGTCTACCCTGAAAAAACTACACCCCTGAGAGATGTAGCTATGCCAATGTAAGTTCCCAGTGTAGACCAGCCCTAAGTTACTTGCCAAAGATCACACAGAAGCCTGCACAGAGGTCTTCCAAAATGTAGGCTAATGTCTTTGCCACTTACGGCCTGGTCTCCACTTGAAAATTAGGTCAGTTTAACTATGTCGATCAGGGATGTGAAAAATCCACACCTCAGAGCGGCATCGTTCAGATGACCCAAGTACCCATGTAGACAGTACTAGGTTGATGGACACATTCTTCCATCAACCTCACCACTGCCTCATGGGGGGGGGTGGGGGGGGGGGGGAGATTATGTATGCCAATGAAAGAATCCCTCCTATCTGTGCAGGTAGTGTCTACACTGAATCACTACAGTGGCATAGGTGCAATGGCACTGCTGTGCTGCTGTAGCATTTTAAGTGTAGACAAGTCCTTCTTCTCTTCACCTAGGTGTAGTCATGCTGCCTGTTACACTAGCTTCCGTGTAGACTTTACCAACTATGCTCTCCGGCCTTCAATCAGTTCTTTGTGGATGGACCTTTGCACCTGTGCAGAGTCCCAGTCAATCAGAGGTCTGCTTGAGTGGATCATATCACAGGAGTGGTGCATATTGTACTGAACTCACTTCACATATCACTGTAAGTGCAGCCACCCCTGTTGCACAGTGTGGCAAGAACTCAACAGAACACAACAACATGACAATACCTGAGTAGAAGAATACTACATCCAAATGTGAACACAGGCAATATTTATGCAGAGTGTTGTAGTCAAGTGGTCATCAAGGGATTAACTGGGTTACTCAGAATATTGTGGGTTGTATCCATTATCCACTCCTTCCTTACTTCCTCTTTTAGTTACTATGTGTTTACCCTCCATTCTTTTTGTATATAATTGAATAAAACAGCATGTTCCCATATTGCAGTAGTGGGAAAATGTTTTTTGTGCACAGAATGGTCCCTTTACAAAAAGGCTAATTAGAAAAATGGAATTTGGCCAGAACAGACTAGTCATTAAGGGTATTTTTCCCAAGACAAGTGGTCAAGAACTTGGTTTTATGTCTCATCATTTAATCAATGTTTTAGGTATAAAGTAAGAAATAAAGGTCTTCAGATTTCTAAGTCTAAATGCCAATTCTTCTACTGTGTGTAATATTTCTTCTACATGGGACACCTTTGTTCCTTGAGTAACAGGATGGCTATATGGAGAGTGCACCATAACATTATGAAACAAATAGAGATAGATTAATGGCTGAATATACATTTAAAGGGATGGTTGTGAGTCTGTCCTATTGCTGATTTAATTAACACCACTTAAAATACATCAGGAAGAGAGAATAGCGGCAAGATGGAGCACTTCATAAATTTCAACAGCAGCATTACCTCAAACACTTCAGAACTGTATTGTGTGCTGTTCCACCAGCACCTTCTACACAAAGTTCTTTTCTGTTAGGTGCAAATGCACCAACTCTATTTATAGCATCTACTTGCTAACAGCCCACATTATTTGTATCGTACAACAAAGAAGCCACTTGCTTGTATTAACACTCACTCTCTGTTGGGAAAGGGAATGTATCTTTATACTTTTATTACCTTAGAGGAGAAAATACAAATCAAATCTCTTCACTGGGACATTAAACTAGCTTAACAATGTCTAGAATTCAGTAACTGGATTCCCATAAATTGTTCTTTTTGGAGGTGATATTCCTATCTGCCTAAATTAACAAATGATAAATAGATCAAAGCTGTTGATCTTTAGCCAGAAAAATCTCACTCTTCACTTCAGAAGATGTTTAAATTAAATATGCTATGCAATATTAGTTCCTAGGAAGCAATCTGATTCTAGCCCCAGAGTTCTGTCAAACAAAAGGTTAAGATACATATAATCTGTTTAGGTATTTCTCTCAAATTGAGTTGACTTAGATAGTATGTGTGTGTGGGACAATGATCTACGTTCCTCAACATTATCTCCAAACCACTTGTAATAGGATTAATGTATGGTTCAGAAACACTAAGTGGTAGAATAAAATACAAAAAACCCCTCTGTATACATATACATATACAAACAAGCCCCTACACACACACACACACACACCACTTTGCAAAAGAATTGGATACAATTAGCTTCAGTATGAGAGACTCGGGTATATTGGCTGCAATTAAAACTAAATAAAAAAACATTTAGAAGAAGCGATTCTTTGTCATTTTTGGGTTAAAGAAGTTTTCACAGTTAAATGAAAGAAAACAAGACATCAGATGGCCCTGAGCAAAGCAGGATATTGTTAATAAAGACAGATAGACACTATGTAGACAATGAAGATTGTCCCCTTCCCTCCCTTTATCTACTTTGTGTATTACGATGAATCTGGTATTTTGGTATATTTGTTGTATTTGGAAAAAATAATAAAAAATTACAAATAAAAAAGGACAGAGGTACTAACTAAGTAAATGAAGCAAATGGTAAGCTTGTATTGAAGAATACTTTCTTTAAATGAATTCTTTCAGAACAGATTTAAGTTGCATCATATATATCAGGCAATTCTTATGTAGATGAAACACAGATCATTAAATGCTCAGAGTAAGCCTATCCACACAAGAAACTATTGAATAATCAAAAAATCATTCTTTTTCCAACTTCCTAGATGCAAAACAGAATGTACAGCTAACTGAAAATAACTCTTCAATTCAATGAAGTACAGAGATGTGTGAGAGAGAGAGTCCATGTGTGTGAGTTAAAGATGATATTTCACATAGAGAGTTACTTAATCAAAACCAGGCAAAACGTTATTCCCACCAGTACATGAACTGAAGTGTGACAGTGGAATGAAGCAGATAAAATGTACGACCATAGGAACACCCATGTCCCTTAGTACTAGGAGTACTTTAAATTAACCTTTCATGGAAGTAGTACCCTTTGAGGATGGCTGCCCTGGTTTTCTAACATAGTACACATTGGATCAGCTCAAACTCACTCTTCCCTAGATTACCTTTATTATTAATTTAAAAAAGAACAAAGCAAACCTTAGCCTTAGATTTCTTTTGAGCTTGGCTCTTCATTGAGGTTTTTCCAAAAGGACCCCTTTTTGGGCTCATGATTGAGACTAATAAGACCCCTCCTGGTCTGGCTTCCAGGATGAGCCAGCACAAGAATTTTGCAAGTCTGTTCACTGTCCTCATATACACAGTAAAATTAATATCTTGATCGTTCAAAGGTATCTTTAAAACCTTCATATGTTTTAGCCTAGTGGGAAATCACTGATCATTTGGAACCATCTACTAAATCCACTGCAGATTTGATGGACATTAAGAACATTAGGTAAACAGAGCTCATGACCTTTCAATAAACAGGCATGTGTATTATTTATTACAGAGCATTTAGGGGGAATGCCTTAAAAAGATCATCCAAACTGGTGCTAGTAACAGCCAGAAGAATTTTTTTTAAAAACCCCAACACTGTAGATTCTACTCATGCTAAATTTGGGCAGTAAATCAAAAACTGAACATGGGATCCAAATGAATTCTGCATCCTATAGCTGGAGCTGCAGGGAATAGTTTGCCAAAGATTCAAAGTCTGGTGAATAAGCCCCTAAAGACTCACTTGGAAAAGCTTGAAAACTCACTGGCATTTTCCCATCAGGCCTGGGATGAAAAGCAAACCTAAGAGCTGCCAATATTTATCTCCCTACATTTGGAGACTCTGTGGTTTTTATCTGTGGAGGCGACTGGCTAGGGAAGGGGGGCAAAAAGACACTGTGAGACCAGAACAAACATTTAACAGATCAGTTTTTTTTTCCACTGAGACCTCTTTGCTGACGTTAATTAAGATTTCTCAAAGGTTATGCACTTGAAGAGGTTTGTTTTCTTTTAGTTCTTAAAGAGCTTACTCACTAGGAGACAAATTCTGCTCTGTTCAGCATGGTGCATTAGGGAGTGTGGGATGGGAAGAAGAGGGTGTAGCGAGCCTCATACCCCAATTATCTCAACTTAGCACTCAGGACAGCTCTAGGAGAGGGCCCGAGCTCCTTTGTTCAGGTTTTTAGGCTCAATGGCCCAAAAGCAGCACAGCCAGTCAATTGGGCTTTTGTGCAACTTAAAACTTACGCAGCACATCAGCATGAGCTGTGAAGAGTACCCTCTGCAAAGCACCTCTCTCCTGCCCTGAACCGCCATCCCCACAGTACTCACAGCCTGATGGCTCCTGCACAAAACATGCAGTCAGCATTGGATGATGACTCTCAACCCATAGCTCTAGTAAGTAAGAGCAGGATTTAGCACTCTGGTACAATCATGGTGAAAGCCATATTAATACCTAGCTAGGGCTTATTTATCAAATCTACCTTAGTTTCCTACCCTCTGTCCAGGAGAGTAACTAACACCCCCGAGTCTGAACTGAATCCTGTTGCTCTCAATTAGATACCAAGGAAAGGAATCCGTTTCAATCAATCAAATTAACAGTTTGATTAAGATACTGATGATTTACTTCACAAGAGGAAACCAACTAGGGCATTTTATGGCCTGATTTTCAGAGGTGCTGAGCAGTTGCAACACCCACCTTGGTCCCTGGGAGCTGCATCTCAGAGGATCAAGTCTATTATTGTTCAGAGGCCAACTCGTAACGGGAGGTAGTGGCTCAGCCATCTTTTTTCTCCCAAGTCCAAACACGCCTTTGACCGGCCTCAGATTCCTACACAGGATAGGAGAATTGCTCGATAGAGCTATGGAAAACTCTCCTGTTTCAGCTTGCAGGAGCCCAGAGAAACATTTGGTTTTTTGACTCCCACGGTTCTAGTCTCCCGGGGGTATCACTGTATTTAGCTCAAACAAACCAGAAAATGAAGTTTAACCAGAAATCGCCACAGGGTATGGGAAATCACAAAGGAAAGACACCCATTGACTTCAACAGACGTTGAGATCAGGCATTCAGAAAAGTAAGTACTAGTTTACGCTTCACATATCCTTTGAAAACCAGTTGTGTCCTCCTTCCACATCCCAAACAGGAAGCAATATTCCTAAATACCTATTTCCAATATCACATGCATTACCAGTCTTTTAATCAGACTCCCAATCCATAGATTCAGAGATTTGTTTCGACAAGATAGCTAGGCAATCCCAGGGCACTGGCTGCCAAGACCATCAATACAACTTATTAATAAAGAAATTACAAAAACAGGCTGAAAAGTTAAATACCAAATTCAGATGCAGATATAGTTATTCATCAACATCCCCAGTATTGTTTTTAAAAAGGCCATATTTAAAACTTATCATGAACAGCTTTCAGAACTACGCACACACACACACACTTACTATAACCCATAACTTACACTATCTTAATCGGCTGTGTCCCTTGCATACCTTGATTTTGCAAGTTGTTCTGCACCCACACAGAGTGATCAGAAACAAGACTGGGGCCTTATAGTGCACACTTCATGCACTTATAATTACTGCTAATAAAGAAAGTGAATTTAACTGTCATCTATTCCATTTATCATTATTAAAAGTAAGTAACTAAAATTCACTTTTCTATTGTGCCACTATGGACTTTCTGAAGAGAAAAATACAACAGAATTCTAGCAGGATCACATTTTTACAGCTATGTGTCATCTTTACCTCTGTCTCTCTCTAAGAGATTATCACACTAGATTTTCTTGAAAAGTGGAGAAAATTAGACTGTCAACTTTGCCTCATTCTCTCTCAAACGCCGAACTTCTTTTTATTTTAAATACTTGCTCCGCCCCCCCACATCTTTCTGATAAAATGTTCTTTGTATTCCACTGCATCATAGTGCTTTAGAGTGACGAGACATTTACAGGTATCTCAGACACACAGCCAAAGCTGTGTGATCAGTATCTCTCAGTTATATTTTGAGGATGGGTTATATCTTTGTATTTGTGCTTGTATTTGACACTACACAAAAACTGGCTTTTGCTAGAAAAGCTGAACATTCTCTTCTCCTCTCCCCCCACCATATCTATTTAACCAGCAGGACATCTCCCCTAGAATAGAAAGAAGATTGTATGCATGTGTAAAAGCACAAACCACCAGAAACTAAAACTAGTTATGGGAGAACCTCAAAAGGGTCAGAAGTTTGGGTTTGGTTGGAATAAATATTAAAAAAAAAATGCAGATGTTTCTCTGAGCCTCTCTCATCTGCAAAAATTTGGCAGAAGATCTCATGAGAACAGTATCTCTCTGATGTTGCCAGTACTTTCTGCTTCCCATTAGGCTGAGATAATAAGCCTTATAGTATTATAGCATGTCCAGCCCCATTGGGAACTGGGAAATACAGAGACTGTGTGAAAGTTCATGGAATATCACAATGTTTCAGGAAGGAAGTGTTTTATTTTTTCAGAATGGGTTTGCCTATTCTGGTCTTAAAGCTAAAAGACAGACCTAAAATATGGCAAGAGTGCAATGTGTGGCATCAAAAGCATGGGAACTGGATGTTCAGAGAGAAACAGTCATAGTGTGGCATATACTCCACTACTCCTCAATTGTTCTCAGGGCAGGAGTATAGTTGGGGGACTTAAAAGCCACATTTGTGGTCCCCATATTCTTGGCTTATCTCAGACCAAAATTAGTTCAGTCTTTCCATGCTGCTCAAATAATCCCCTGCCGCCAGATGGCAGAAGTATTCCCCAGGGGCTGGTTCTACCAGTTATACACCATAAAGGGGTTGGAACAGAACACAGAAACTAGATTAGTGTGTTGACTTGGGAAAGACTAGACTGCTGGCTTTGTAACAGTCTTTTGAGTGACTCGTACTTATTATTCAAGCTTTTTCTTCTTCTGAAGTTTATAGATGATGCTTTAGGACACACTTTTCAGCCTGTCCTTATCAGCCCTTCCTTGTTGAAAGAAGATAGATTGTTAGAGGAGTGTAATTAGGATCAATAGGCTGATAATATAGCTAAAATAGAAAATTTAGGCTGCCTATTAGTTCTCACCTTAGGAAATATTTCCTATCACCCTGTGGAATATTCTACAGATGGGAGCGGCAGAAGGTCCATCACAGGTAATTTAAAACTGGACAGGGTCCAGTCTTGCAAGATGCTAAGTACCTCTTATTCAATTTATGTTATTCTGAGGAACTCTCTGAATCTTGTGGGATCAGGTCCTTCTTATTTCAGTTTTAAGTGACTAGGGAATATTCCCCAATACAGCATCTTTTTTCTGTTAAGCGCAGTCCTCAAGGACTAAAGTTATTTGCGTCAGCTTCAATAGAGGAGAACAGATTGCATACAAGCCAGACAAGGAAGTTAAACCTGTAACCTAGATGCTCCTCATTATTATGCTCATTTCTTAGCACTTTACATCCCTCCAGGGTTGGCATTACTTCCAGAAATGCTTCTCACATAACCACCTTCATGCCTTCTTCCACACCACTCCAACATGTGGTATAATTTATCCAACTCAATGCACAACTCCAACACCTCTTCAGATTATTTCTCAAGCCTCACTTCTACTGCCATACATGTACTAAAACTACCTAATGATAATGGGTTAGCAGATAACATGTTAAACATTTAATTTTCACTTATTAAAAAACATGTATGTCTAATGTATGTAACCATGTGTTCTGACAACTGTGAACCTAGCCGCCCTCTACATTATATACTACAACCACCAGTTAAGTCTTTCTTATTTTATAAAAACTCATGTGGTTGGAATAGAGACCAACTTTTATGTATGTATCCAGCATCCAGAACAATGGGGCCCTGATCCTGAGGACTGGGGACTTTTTTTTTTTAAGTTTATTATCATGCTTAAATAGCAGCAGCAATCAAAATACTCAGTAGCAAGGCAAACTTTTAAAGATTTATAATCTGTCAGTCTGATTTAATCCTCATTAACTGAGGACCTCACCACATGCCCAATTCCTCCACAAATAGTACTGAGCACAAATCAGTTAATATGTCATCAATATTAACAATATCACCTCCATCATAATAATGAGCAAGAAGTGGAGTGAAAACCTTGTTTCGTTTTCTAAAATTTACTGTGAACAATCTACTACAGATGAAAAAGGAGTGTTGCTTGACCCTAGTTTACAACATAGTGACTGGAAAAACAATGTGCTGGTGACTGTAAAACACATCTAAACAAAACCCTTCAGAAATTGGGTTGAGGAACAAGGGTTCTTATGGAAGAGATGATTCTGATTACCGATTATGTTGTGTTCCTCAGATCTGAGCTTACTAAAGGTAAACATGAATTACATTTAAAGTTTATCCTAATACACTTTTACTTCAAACCACTGGCAAATATAATGATTAAATTTACCCATACAATCCTGGGCATAACTCATATGATCACGGCATTTAGTAGCAATTGCTTGCCTAAATGGTTCTGGCTCTTCAGCTGTGGACAGTTCTTATATTTGGTCCTTAAATTCTCATGCACAGTTATAATGGCTGTCACATCCCTACCCCACGCTGCCCAGAGATGTCTGTGTTTTAGTAGTAGGTGGAGAAATCAACAGATATTTTCAATTAAATGACTGCTAATCAGCAATTAAAGCAGGGAGTGGGTAATCAGAACTCTAAACAAATTGCCTAGGTTCTGTTCTAGGATCTACTACTGAGTCACTGGGTGACCCTGGGCAAATCACAACTACTCTGTATCGTTGGTTACCCATCTGTTGAACTGGGATAATATTCACTGGTATCTGCCTCTCAGGGGTGTTGTGATGTTTAGTTAGTTAATGTTTTTCTAAACCACCATGAGGGCTCCAGATGAAAGTTGGCATATATAATAATAAATAATAATAATAATAATAAAATTCAAATAATTATTATTTAATTTGTAGTTTTGGAAAGCCCAAGGAGACATGCAAAAGACATCATTATAAGTCAGGAAATCATTTTTGGAAAATATAGCCACTTTACAAGGAAGAATCTCTCCCCCCCCATTTTTTGCAAGAGAAAATCTCAGCAGTACTTTAAATGTTACCCTGTGCATCAAGTATCAGCACAGATTCTCTCCCCCCGACCCCATGATAAGTGTCATGTGATCACTAGGTAGCATCCAGAAACTGATCAGCCCTAAGCAGGCACTCATCTTTTCACATTCACGTTCCTCAGTCAAGATATGAAACGGTCATCTCCCCAGCATAACAACATTATTACCTGTTTATAATTAATTTTCTTGCTAGTATCATTTCTGCAAACATCTCAAAAGCTAAAGGATACATGTGTATCATTATTCCTTCAATGGCCATCCAATGCCCATTGGCTGCCATTGAAGGGGAGTTAAATACTTATGTTGAAAGCGAAGAGAAAGATTTTAAAGTATCCTTCTGTTCAGGGGAAGGAGATGGATATAAAATATACTACTCTATCATATTTTGCCATTCATTAGGCAAATGCTGACTTAGGCTGCCCAAGGAGAAATCCTATTTTTCTAGCTGCTGGATATCTAGTGATTTTCATTAAAAGTTCTTGGAATACTTCATAAACTCGTACTTTTGCTGTTCCCTCTTTTGAACTCTAATTTTACATTTAGAGATTTCATTCCACATGATTTTCCACCAGTGTACCCAAAGGATAACTGGCCATTAGTTATAGCTTCCCCCTCCCCATTTTTTGGAGGATTTTTATCAATATTAGAGCTTTCAAACATGGCAAACGGATACCAGTGTTAAGGATGTAGGCATAGTGTGGCCAGGAATAGGGAAATAGAGTCATGGCACCCTGATACGTAACATTCCTTCTCTTCAATACTAGGGCCTCAGCTGTACGCAGCTTATGTAGGGCTAGATTCTACCTCCAGAAAGACATAACACAGCTCTTATTGGCTTCTTTTCTCTTTCACCCCTTCACTCTTCTTGCACACACCTGTCTCTCTGTACCTCCTATGCACTCATTAGGACACACACCCACTACCCAGTGAATATAATGGTCATAGGGATTTTTGTGCAAGTGTAAATGAAGAGATTCCACCTAGCTGGAGATCGGTGTATGGCTGAGACATCAAAAAAGCCCACGCATCCAAAGAGAATGAGGCTTTGGACGACCAGTGTTCCCATTCACACTCTAATATATCTTATTGAATTACTGAATTCTCCACTACCACCAACTACCTGTCCCATACACAAGGCTAAGCCCAAGACAGGCAATGTCAATAATTGTTCCATTGGGAATAGATCCCCGATATTTCACTGAAATTCTTCTTGCTGGGCTCTACTACTTTTATATCCAGAAGTCACATGCCAAAAATGAAATGCTGCTACAAAATGCTTGAACTCATTCCTAAACTTAAGCAAGCTATCTATCTATCTTAGTTACAAAAGCTTTCATCCAGTAGTTACCAGTCCAAATCACAAAAGTGGCTGGTGATGAGTAAATTTCATAGCAATCCTCACTTAGCCTCACAAAAAAAAAAAACACGACAGCATCAACGCACTGGCAGTTTGGAGGAAGTCATCACTGAGCATTAGCTACTTCAGCTGCAAACCCAAAGAAATAAGGTGAAATGATAATGCAACTGTTCCTAGCAAGTCTTTAGTCCACTTATTTATAGCAAATTGCTTGTTGATAATTTGCCTCCATTCTGTGGCTACAACATGCAGCGCGTTAAAAAACAGATTGCACAAATGGGAGCAGAGCTGGAGACAGCATGACAAAATCTGTATTGTGAGGGTTGATGTTGCTAACTTGTCTGTGTTTAATGCAGAAGCATGCTTCAGTAGTCTGAAGAACCTAGAGGAAAACATGCAAGTGTGGATATTAACCTACAAAGCTAAAAGAAAGAAAAACTAAAAGCAAGTCTAATTTTAAAAAACCCAAACAATGCAAAACATTTTGCAATATTTCTAGATGGAGAGAAAAAAATATTCAAATATTTCAGTGATTTCTGAATAGAGTTTTGCTTTGATCAACTGATTTAGAGTTAGTGATTTAAAATCTGTTTGGACAGATGATCGTGAAAAGTGACTTTCAGGCACCTGTCAAGATTCACTTAATAGAACGAAATTCATCTTGGGTGAAAGTAATGCATAAAGGTTGTATGAGCCAGTGAGGAAATAGAAAAGATGGTTAATCACATAGCTTGAGCACTGAATCATGAGTATAGAATACACAAAGGAATGCTCACTGTAATCAGTTTAGTGAGAGATGCATAGGCTGAAATTTGTTTGCACAAAACATTCCCAATAAAGTCAGTTGGAGTTTGGTACACTCAGAACCCAAAGGGTTTGGCCCAGAATAAAGTACATGAAGAATAGCTTCTCCAACATTACATTAGCTGAACAAACAGCACTCCAATCAATAGTGTGGCAACAGCCAAGAGGGGTTTAAGAGTGAGGAAAAATATCAACAAATTGTATTTACATGTCATTTTCCTCCAACAAATCAGAGACTATTTGTTTCGCACAGGTCACAGACAAATCTGATTCCAGACACCAGATACTTACATCCAGGACAGAGCTGTGCAGCAGCCTAAAAAACACCTCTTTTCCTGTGTTAAATATGCACTTTCACATTACTGCACCAAGGTTTTTTGGGGGGTTTTTTGGGTAAAAATTCTCTCAAGAGCAGAGTACACCATTTTGAATTTGTACCAGTAAACAATTCTCTGGTAACATGAGCACATTAGTCATCAGATGATGTTCTGTGCTTTCCTTAGACATGTATTACACATTGTCTAGATCATTATAAGTGAAAAATCTATAATATGATTGTCTAACAAAATTGCAACCAACCTCCCAAGCCTCAATCGAAATCTCTGATAGATTATCTCAGTCAGCTGCTGTATCTAGTGTAATGAAGTAACTCCCCTCCTCTGCAACCCTTAATTCTTATAAGAAATAGTCACTCCTTCCACCTCGCTGGATTAAGTTTAAAGCATGGATTACATCAGTCTTTCTGTTTTATCTTCTTGTGCTCGGGTCATCAAGCACATGATCCAGGTAAATCAGATTTCACAAACCTTTAGTTTTAAACAAAGAAATATATTTATCCCTAGGTCTGATTTGTAATAATAAGCTTCCCCTCCACACCCCGAGAGCAACGTTGAAATATGAGACTAAGTCCCTGTTCATGCAATGACTTCTTAGGGCACAGTGTGGTTGAGGGCTTGCTTCCATAGAGCTGATTCCACCAATTGGAGTCTGATTTGGGGGGAATCCACGCAGGAACGAACAAATGGAGTTACTTCTGCTCACCCCAGTGCTTGGCACAAGGCAGTCTAAATAAAATAATTAGAGAAAGTGAAGGAGGAGGAAAAACTCAGCACAATTTATTCAACTAGCAGAGATACCTCCTGCTCTGATTTTTTTATTTTTATTTTTTTAAAGCGCCTTGGAAATAGAAAGACCAATCTGTCATTAATAAAATAGAAAGTGATAATCCAGAAACCCCTTGAACCTCTTGGTTCAAAACACTAATCCTCCACACCGCCCGCCCCGCACCCCCAAAAAAATTCCTGGAGGGGGCACTACAATCCACCTCTCCCTCTCTTACAACCAGCACTCCTACCACTAATCCTCTTCCAGTTTCTCCAGATGCAACTATTCAATAAACTGATGTTGGTTAATAATACAAGGAGATTGCCTTTAGACTTCACCTACAGGATCTGTTCTGTAGTGATTTAGGAGATGCTACTGCATTTTACCGCTTTACTACTCAAATCCTGACCCCTCCCCCCACTGAACAGAGTCTTACTAAATTGCTGCCAGTATATGTGCAGTGTGCTGTCTAGGAAGAGAAGCAATCTGCATTTACACTTAGTGAAACAGGGTCTCACCTGACTGGCTGCTGCCTCAGTTGTGTCTTCTTGGGCATCCCAGTAACTGCACTCAAGCACTTGTATGGGTCAAATATTATCCCTTTTGGGGATCTGGTTTATTAAAACAGTGTCAGAATTCAAATATTGGCTGACTTAATACATAAGTCTTTCCCCAGCTTCACAGTTTCCTTAGCACCTTAATGAACTCAACAGTTCTCTCCTAAACCATAGTCTTACTGCTTAGCATCTCCTCAAGCCTCTCTGAGTTTCTTCTCCTTCCCCTCACTCTAGGTAGCTCCAGCCAGGCCTTTCCACCTGGCTACTGTGGAGAACCCCTTCCCTAGTCCTCTTTGACCCTGAATCTGCCTCAGTGCACCCCAACACACGTCCTTCAGAGCAGCATCACAAAGCCCATAATTCTAGCCAACAGAAGAGGCAGAAACACCACAAGACAATAGATACATGGTATTTCAGCTTCCTGTCCTGCACAACGCCAGGCATTCTAGAGTCATGAGGAAAATTAGCAGCAGCTAAAAAGTTTAATCAACTTGATTTTAAAGTACTAAGATCTTTGGATGAGATGTACCATTCAAAAGGTTCCAAAACAAAAAAAACCCTGTATGAAGTTACATTCAAGAGAAAATGTACCAATAAACACCAATTTTAAAAATGAACATTAAAACACTATGTAAATCACAAGTTGCGGTTACATAAACATTCCTGACATGGGTCTGAACATAGACCATTAAATAAAAACATTCTCAAAGACCAGTACCCACCTTAACTCTGCCCCTGAAATTATGTTACTATTTTAGGGCCCAATCCAACTTACAATGAAGTCAATGGCAGTCTTTCCTTTTACTTTAATGGGAGTTGGACCAGAGAAGGCACCATTGCCTAGTGGACTGGGCACTGGAGTGGAACTCAGGGGACCCTGTTTAAATTCCTGGCTCTGCCACTGCTTTGTTAGGTGACCTTGGGAATGTCACATCCCTCACTTTCCCCATCTGTATAATGGCACAATGATACTGATCGGCACTTTTAGATCTATGAATGAAAAGTTAAGAAACCGTGAACAACAATACCACCTATTATAAATACAGTCAATTGAATATGTGTATTACAGATGAATCAATCAAATATGATGGTGCATTACAATATTTATATTTTCTGTTTTAATGCAGTCAACATATTTTTACAATCTGACCAAAGAGTCATGTTTAGTCTGTATACATTCATGTATGTCTGAAGATTTTTCACATAAGGAGCTAATGTAATTATTTTGCTCAGTAGGAACTATTGTTATCTAGATGCGTTCAGAAGCTATAGGGACGAGTGCGGCAAAGAGACTTGAGAGAGCATGTGTGTAATTCAGGTAAATGCTTCACTTTAGAAAAATCGGCATTTTCTGATGGAAAAACATTCCATTATAAAATTTCCATTGAGCTCGGGACTCATACATCAAAGCTTGGAGTCTCTCCTTCTCCCTGGTTCCCTTCAATTCTCACTCACAAGTCAGTGCTCTCCATTTTCCACTCAGCTCTGCTGCCTCAACTCCTGGCATAGCACTTAAAACCATAAATGCTAACTTTGGACCAAATACTATAAGAAAATTTATCTTCTAGCTTCCAGATTACCAGGAAATATTATTCTCTTAAATTATCATAACCACATACATTTTCAGGGGAACTTTTCCACCAACCAAAAATTACAGGGGAAAAGTCTGGGCTCAGCCTTAAGTAGGCAGGTGCAACTGTGCTCCGTAACATGAACAGTTTGCCCAATGCAGCATATAACTATTTTAAAACCTTATGTTTAGGCAACATATAATTTAGATATTCATTAATTATTTCTCTGAAAACAGGCTGAGGTTGGAAGATTGTGTGTAGCAGTTGGCCTGGTGTCTGGAAGATCTACTAGAACTTATCACAGGGAAGGATTTAACAAGAGTATATAAAAATGAGAGCCAAAGTGATAAGGAAGAGAACCTAAAGCTGGTTATCTACAGCTGTAGATAATTTCTTATGAGTTCCACTTCTGTCTGGCAATAACTTAAAAGTGCATTTATCGTATGACTTGTTAACAGAGATCATATATTAAAGCAATTTCAGAATTTACAGGTGTGTTTTACTTAAAGTTTTACTGCTTTGTTATATGTGCTCATTTTAGTAACCAATATCAGAAAGCAGAAGACATAAAATCATAATGGAGATCAAAATTACAATCAGTAACAAGCCAATCCTGAATGTTTTTCTCTGAATTTTTCTAGAAATCTGGGTACCTAGTATGTGCTAAAAGAATAAAGTCAGGTAATGTGAGTTATTCATCGATATTTCATGGCTATGGGTAATCATTTCACGAGCCTCTCTAGTGGAAACAAGCTGTACTGCTGCTGGTATGAACTGTCAGTTTTGCTTTGGAAATGCTTTTATTTTCAGGTTATTGTAAAATGAATTTGTTTGTTCTTTACATTCCCCAGGCACATTTGAAAGCTAATTATAAGAAAAAGAAAGTAAAGCCTAGTGAAACAATAATTCACTGTTGTTGAACAAGGGTAGACCATTTGAGAAATGCCAGTTTTTCTGCAAACTATCATACATTAGCATAACAAGCACTCCAAAGCCAAGGCAGCATCTGCCATCGCTGATAAATCATGTTGATATTGGGAGATAATGCAGGACTGATGAGGAAAAAACATCTTAAGTTCTTCAACTAAATTTAGAAAAAAAGTTATGAGATATGCACAGTCCTCCTTTAAGGTTTTAATATAAATCGCACTCATTCCAGACTATTGTTCCCTCCACTACTCTATCCACATAATCAGCCCCTCTTTGTCCCCAAATTATAGGTGATGCAACAGGTGCTGCTTCAGGTTTAATGCATAAATGAAAAGGCACTTTAAAAATATACAGCTCTTTGGAAAGGATGGTCTTGTGATTAGCGGTAGATTGGGATTTCATAAGATCTGGGTTCAATTCCAGGCTCTACCACAGTCTTCCTGTGTCATAGCTCTGGTCTACACTACCAATTTATCTCGGTATAAGTGTGTCATTCAGGGGTGCAGAAAATAACCCCTGCTGTAGACAGTGCTAGGTCAATAGAGGGCTTATCCTTTCAACATAGCTACCACCTCTCTACGCAAACCAGAGAAGCTATCCTGTCAGCATAGGTAGCCTTTTCATTAAGCACCACCGTGGCACAGCTGAACTGGTGTGTGCTGTAAGTATAGACAAGGCCTTAGTTTCCCATCTTTTAGGGAGATAAGGTGGGTGAGGTAATATCTTTTACTGGACCAACTTCTGTTGGTGAGAGAGAGAAGATTTAGAGCCACCCAGAGCTCCTCAAAACTTGTGTCTCTCACCAACAGAAGTTGGTCCAAATAAAAGATATTACCTCACCCACCTTGTCTCTCTAATAACCCAGAAGCAACCCAGCTACAACTACACTTCCCCACCCTTTGTCTATTCCGTCTACTTAAACTGCAAGCTTTACAGGGAAGGAATGTCTCTTCGTAATGGCCAATGCCTAACTGATTTTGCTTGAGCCCTCTATGTGCTACCATAATAGTAAGTCTTCTGTGTACAGAAGATAAATATGGTAGGCAAGGCAGAACTAGTTATGTGATATGAACTAAGCAGAGTGTATCAGTCACTCAGCACTGAACTTGTCTAACTGGACTATAAGTATTCATATAAAAGATTCAACAGCGAATTAGCTCAGGATCTGAAAAACTCATATTGAGCTGGCCCAGCTAGTTGAAGGGCATAGATTGGTTATTCTATCTGTACCATGTCATATAACAGTTTTCACACAACTCCTTCTTTGCTTTTGGAGCCCAAAATTCCAACATTCCTAGTGATTTCCTCGTACTCTTTCCTAGCAAAGCTTATAGTTGAGGGTTTTTTTCCCCCATTTTGTTTTACCCTTTTCTTTGAACATAGTGCCCATGAATAGTGCCAACTGAAAGACACAGAGACTAACACTCTATCCCCAGAAGAGGTACATCATGGGCAGTGGCAGCACAACTTTTCCCTATCTGCCTTGCCAACCATGATCTGGAGAAGCAAACTCTAGTGCTGCAAGGGTAGTTCAAATCTCCGTGCTTATTTCTTGAGCACCACCAAAAAAGGCTCTAATTAAATCTAATAGCAATTGTGATGGGTTTTTGTTTGGGGTTTGTTTGGGCATGCTTTGGACACTTGTCCACTGAAAACTGACCAAGACAACCAAAGCTCATGTCTCTCAGACTACCAGAACAGCTCCATCTGCCTTTTGCTCTAACTGGGAGACACTAAGTATCTCCTTTGAAGTACTGCTTACCTGGACTTTGGTGAACTTGTGCTTGGGATTTGAAAGCTGGTATATTTAGAAAAATTAAACTGAAAAGCAGAGAAATGGGCCTAGGCCCTAAAACTTTTATCTTGGCTCAGGTTTCAAAGTATGCAGAGACTTGGAAACAGAGGTCCAGTTTAGGCATTTCTTTTCTAACAAGCTGTGATGTGTAATGCCAAAGCAAACCCCTAACAGCTGATTCTTTCATAAGAAGTTTGAGATCTCTCCTTGATCAGAAAAAGGGGGGAGAGGGCAGAAGAGGAGTAATCAATTAATTTAGTAGCTTCTTAAAAGCAAATCTGCAGCTTAAGAGTCAGAGCAGCTCAGGTTTATCACCATAGGTGCTTACTTTTTATCAAATGCTTGGTAGCTTTGAGGCTGTTCAGGGATTAATAGGCTGTAACTGTGGTAATTGTTTGACATGATTCCTTTAGATACCTTCCTATCAGCCCTATACACAGGTAAATTCTTCAAAGTTGGAAGCATCGCTCATGACGCAATGCAAGGGTTTACATGCGTCAGATGACTTGCAGTTTTGTATATACCATAGACAGTGAGAGAGACTAAATTAAACAATGTAAGATTGATATGTTTTCTTCCACAGCTACCCCAAGCACTCAAAGGAGAAAAATGAGAGGAAGTTAAAAAAACCCAACCCCTTAAACTAAAACAAAACTCACTGATTGCATAAGAGTGTAACAAAGTCACTCCACCTAAAAACTGCCCTATAATCATGAATATTAGACCATTGTACATTGTTGAGATGCACATTTATTACTTTTGGACACAACATTGTTCATTCAGACAACATCATCATCCATGTTTTATTGTTCTTGCATTAAATACCCCCAGATAGGCTTAGTAACACGTGGGATCTAATATACAAGACTGAGATGATGAGGAGCTGACGCAAAATGCTCAGTCCCAGCACTGGTTGATGGGATGTATGGCATTTCCCCAGCAAGGATGACTGTGTGGTTACTGCACCTTTAAAGGCTGCAATATTCTGATGCCAAGTAGTAGTGGCTTGTTTGCTGGAAATAGTTGCAGCTGGAGTCGGTTAGAGACTGACATGAGGAAGTGGGGCTGGATATAGCTTGAAAACAAGAAATCTCTCACTGTGCTAATTTGATTCATATGCTGGTTAATTTATTTTCTTGTTGTTCTGATCCAATTAAAGTCATCCCAGTTACATTCAAAGTCACATTTGGCTGACTGGATTTTAGGAGATTTAATAAGGCACTGAGCTGGGAGTCAGGAGACATAGGTTCTACCACTGTGTGAACCTAAGCAAGTTGCTTCCTTTCCGTGTGCCCGTTTCCCAACTCATCCTTCTTCTGTCTTGTCTATTTAAATTGTTAGCTTTTTTGTGACAGGCTCTATTACGTTTGTAGAGTGCCTAGCCCAGCATGGCCCCCATCTCATTATTGTAATACAGAGACAACCCCTTTTAGATGATTAGTTTAGTACCATGGAGCTTGAGGTGTGGGGAAGCCCTCTGCTATAAGATTCAAGTAGATTGTTGGAGTAACATTTATGTTTATTAACTTCTAAAAGTTCAGCCCTAGCAGAGCTACTTCATAGAGGGATGATGTTATCATACATGTTCTCCAAACATGTTTTACCATGATTGGTTTGGCCTGTGTAGACAGCACCAGACTGTGCTATGAACATTTTACTAGATATTGTTGCAGTTCTAAACTTTACAGATCTGCAGAGTGACTTACTAACATGGTTTAATTCCATCTTATGGGTAGAGATGACAATCATACCATGATCCCTGAACACAATAGCTAGGCTGGTGTAGATAACCCCTAAAAATAGCATCATCATCAACAGGAAGGGGTGAAAGCAGAATTTAAGGAACCTCTGTGTTAGCCATCAGTACTGGAAATCAGCTACCAACTAAGGGGTAGAGGAACTTTCATTAATCTGGTGACCTATCCTGAAAAAAACCACAATTGATGATCAGGACTCAAGCTCACACTGCCCTCAATCGTTCAGGTAAGTAGATACTGTGATGAATCTAAGCAAATCCTTCTTTGATGACTCTGACTGGGAGCTACAGTAGGGGAAAACAACAAAAGAAAAATACTCTAACAAGTGCAGGTGGTGAAATGTTTGCCATCATGACTTATTTAAGAGTTAATATACATATATATAAATACCGGCAGACATTTTTCCATGCTTCTAGCAGCACAGCTTAACTACAGTGAAGAAAGGATCTGTTCAAATTTTCAGTCAGACCTCCTGATCCAGTTCTCAGGAGTTTGAAACTTTGCTATTAAAAATAAATTAACCTGACACACAAAGCCCTATTCATACTAAACTAAAGACAGAATGTCCTCTCTCCTTCCTGAAAATTACAAAAAAAGACACTACATTTTGCAGACCGCTTAGTCTGTAATGTGAACTATTTCCCTTTGATATTTCAAAACAATATCTACCTAAATGTGAGGGAATATGGCCCAGATTCTGGATAGACATAGATGTTTAACTTTAAGCACTTGAGAAGTGGTGTCACTGAGCTCCCTGGGACATCTCCATATTAAAGTTAAGATGAGTGTAGTCTTTGCAGAATGGGGGATTTTTACTTAAATTATAGTATTAGAGATTTATAATACATGAACATGAGTACCAGGAATGGAAATTAAATAAAATCTGAAATCCAAATACTGCTCCACCAAATTGCGTTAATCCTACTCAATACTGCTGTTCTCGGGTACTTAACGGTTGTCTTGGATGTGCTACGCCCCTCGACCTCATGCCCAATGGTTCTCAGGGGTGGTATGTGGATAACTGATGAGCTAGACAAATCTTCCAGGTGGTTTACAGAATGAAATTCTTTGAGAACTAAGAAAAGGGGCCTGATACAAAGCCCAGTGAAGACAATAAGTCTCATTCCATTCAATGTGTTATGGATCAGATGCTGAAGATAGGACGTTGGGAGGCGAAGATTGATCCATGAGAGGATATTTGATTATGAAGTGGTTTTACGTAATTAAAAGGTACCTAACCACACCAAAGTGGATAAAAAAACAATACATTTTTCTACACATAGGGGAGTTAGTTTGTCAGATTCCTCATGTTACTTGAGCGAGCTCTTTTGCATATTAATATTTAATCACACAAAAATTCAGGTTCTACAATTTTTATCATAATTTTTAAAACCCAAATCTGCTGTCATTAAAAAAAAAAAATCAAACTGCTTAGCTGGATTTAGGTTATATTCCCCTTTAGTAAAGTTGCAGGGGAAAGCAAGCAAGAACATATTCAACCCTTTGAAAATGTATGACATTTCCTGTTTTCATTTAAGAAAACAGAAAAAAAGCTTGTGGATAGAACAATCAAAATGCCATTGCAGGTGCCTCCTGTCACTTCATATTCCACAGCATCAAACCGTGAATTGGGCAGATTGTGTACAATATATGGGGTAATAAGTACAGTTTAGATATTAACAGCACAGAATCAGGACTGCATACCTTGGTAAAAATTGCTTATAGCACAGAGCAGTAAGTAGCCATGGTGCCATGCCAGATGTGAACTTGTTCGCTGCAACACATTCCCCAAATCAGCACTTGTTATTAATCAAATGTTATAACAAGCTGCCTGCAACAGCACTCTGCAACCATGATTAATGAGCCGGCAGGCTTTAAAGGGACCAAAGTCACTTTTTTAGACACTCAAGTCTCTAGGCTAGAAAAGTGCAGATACAAATGTAGGACTGCACCATGTCTGTCCTGAAGAGAGTAGAGGTGTGTCAGGCAAATAAAATGCTCCCATGCTACACATCTAGATTTACTATAAAGAAACAACATAGCATTGGATAGTCAGCAAACCAGGATATCACTTGGTTTCCTGTAGAGAGTGGAATCTTCATGCTGGCTGTAGCTGGTAGCAGAACTTGTGTCAAACAAAGAAGATTAGGCCAAATCCTTAACTAAGTCACTAGTCAGGCAAAAAACTTATTGAAGTCAATAGGAATTTTACACAAGTTAAGAATGAATAAGAACCAAGCGCTAACCTAGTGCTGAGTAGCCACACAATACAGGAACGAAACCTACTGAAGATCCTTGTATTCAGGAAAGGGTCTAAGGGGAAGGGGTTGTTTATTTGTTTTAAACACAGCTCTTACTGGATAAGGGAAGGACTTCTTGTTGTATCCCGTTAGACATGGATCAAACTGGTTCAAAGAATGTTGGCTACGTGCCTGACAAGACCACCGGAATAATTTTGCATTGCCATAAAGGAACATACACATTCACCATTATATGTGGGATCATATTATTCCAGGCTATTGGGGGCAAGCATCAGGTATTTTTAAGATGTTCAGAAATCCCCAGAGTTTCATTATTTGTCCAAAATTTCATATTACAAAGGGCATTTTTGCACTGCTCTAAAGTTTGAAAAGTTTCAGTCATCCAATCCGGGAGCAGAAATAATACCATATGATTTGCATGAGCAGTCAGATACCACCAAGAGTCAAAGAAACCACAAAAAGACACACAGAGAGAAAGGACAATGAGGAAGAGACAGAGAATATGTAAAGCAAACATGGAAAAAAAATAAATTCAGAGAAGAAAAAAATCAGAGAGAGAGAGAGAGAGAGAGAGAGAGAGAGAGAGAGAGAAGGAAGAAAAATGGGGATCTGAAAGGCTATAAGCTATTTTTGTCTTAGTTACCTTGAAAGCACTGCTGTAGAGCAACAACTCTAGCCTGATCTGAAACATCCTGCTTTTCGGGGTACTGAAGCACCTAATTTTGTTCATAGTTCCATTATTATTATTGCTTACATTCATATAAATAAAAGGGAGGATGGAGGTTCTAGTTAAGGCCATGGATGGGACTCAGGAGATGTAGGTTCAGTTCCTTGCTCTGTCACAGAATGTCCTTGGGCACTTAATCTCTCTGTGCCTCAGTTCTCCATCTGTAACTAGAAGATGACAATATGCCTTTTATTCCAGCCTTTGACAGTCTCGTCTCTTTAGGCTGCAGCTTTGGTGGGGGGAGGAGGTAAAGTAAGTGTATATCCAGCACCTGGCAAATAGGGCCTTGTCTTGGTCTGGGTTCCTAGACATGTCTGTGATATAAATGATTATTGTCAAGTAGCCCCAATAAGGGGTCACAATCTTATTGTTCTAGTAACAGTACAAGTATGTAGGAAAGAAAAACTCTTCCCTAAGTAGCTTGCAATCTAACAAGACACATGAAGTGGATGAAAGAAATAAACGGGTAAGGGAAAGGGAGAATGGGGTAACAGTTACACAAACATAAAATAGCATGTCTGAAGTCCCTCAGTACCAGATGGGCAGAGGATAAAGCAAGTAGAGTACAGACTAAGAAAGCCCTAGGAATATCATGTCCTTGCATTCATTTCAATAGACCTGACGTAAAACATACTATCCCAATTGTGTTAAAGGCATGGCAATTAAGTGTTTCACATGTATTTTTTTTAAAAGTGATTAACTGTCTAAAGTTCTCTTTGCTCCAAATGTCAGACCCAGTGTGCTAAGAGCTTTCAAAGACAGACATCCAGCAGGTAACACAGACCAATTTCAGCACATACCGGTTAAACAGCCATTGATCTTTCTTCAGTGATCATGTTATAATCTCTGTAAATTCTTGATACAAGCAGCTTGAAAACTTCCTGCCATCAATTATGACTCACATCAACATAATGCAACGTAACACACTTACGGTCAATGAATACATCAACTTCCCAAATGTCATCTACCGGTACAGAGCATGAGATATAATAATGCAGACCTCTTGTTTACCGATATGGGAACCATAACCCAACAGCTGCCAACATAATAGAAGAACTACAAATGATCCACATACGAGCCTTTTTTAATTTAAAGCTCACGCACTTGTTACTGATAAAACCTGGCCATTTATGAACTCAGGCTCATGCTTGGTGGTGCCTGGAAGTTAATACATATTAACTTATTTAAGCCTCAAAAGCCACTAAACATTGTGGTATAGTGCTATAGAAACCTGCCAGCAAAGAGGGCATTGCCCCTCACATCACTGTCATAGTCTCTCAAGGGTGGGGGGGGGGGAGATAGATTCAGACTTAGATCCTGATGCTACTCTTCTAAATGTGGTTTTGTTTTTGCACTCCTACTTGGTCCTCCTCTTGCTAAAGTTGGACTTCCCCTCATTTATGTGGTCACATTTTACTGTGCACCTTAATTCACTTCAAAATGAAACATGAAAGCATGTTCATACCAATCAGAAATGGTTTAGAAGATTGAGAGAGGAAAGCTGGGAAGGGCAATGCATTAGGCTTTCCCCCTCAGGGGAGTTGCATTCAAATACTGGCTTAGGTCTGAAGAGGAGGAAAAACTTTGATCATTTCATCCTAATGCCCCACTTGTACACATCACAAAGCTGCCATTCGTTATGACAGGCCACCACTGCTCAAGGAAAGTCTATGGTTGTAATAGCAAGGGCATTGCTGTTCAGCAGTGGTTAAGAGCTTAGGCAAGTTGGACCAATACTGAAAGGTGCTGAGCAACGTCAATGACCATTGACCTCAGTGGGAATTGTGGGGGCTCTGAGCCATACAGGAAGCATTCAGCACCTTGTAGAATCAAGGCCATTGTTAAGCCTGGTTAAAGCCAGTACTATGAATTCTTCACTTTCATAAACAGCAGAAAAGTCAGTAGCAAAACATTATGTTATAGGGGTTCCTTTTTGTATGTGTCTTTTAAACAAGCTTTTTTTTTTTTTTTTTTTAAGTGTTTTTATTCTAGTTCTAAACTCAGCACACAACCTGGGGTTGCTAGGAGTGTCTGCTTAGGAAAGGCTCAGTGACAGAGATTCAGCACATCAGGACAGACATGCACTGCCAGAGCTGTTTGCACGGGAAGTTTTCACTGAGCTGGCCTGCCTTCACTATGCCTGTCTCTAGCAAGCGTGTCAATTTCTCACCTGAATGACCACAGCAGATATAATCTTCCACTTCCAACCCCTATATTAAAACAAACAGACATACAGTAAGATAGATATAAATTAAATAGTAATTGACCTGAATCGAGTATGAATTATTTTGTTGGCCATCTGAAAAGGCAACCAAAGCTTATGGAACATTTGAATTCCACTATCCATCTCGTGGGCCTTCAGTTTGTTGCCAGGCGATCAAAAAAAAAAAAAAAAAAAAAAAAAGCCTGGCTGTGTATATGAATTAGGAATGAACTAATTTTTCTTTTTTAAAAAAAAATTGTTTGCAAATGGTGAAAATGGCTGTCTTCCAAACGAGTGCTTTCCACAGCATTTCCATGGCTCAGGAAAGCTGCATAGCAAGTCTGTTGCTAGGTAAATCATGGTGCCGGATGACAGGCACAAATACTTTCTGTGAGGTACAGTACATCATTGAAGTTAGCTTCTTCTAAGTTGGCCTCTTGGTGCTTTAGAAGTAGCTCATTAAAAAAAGATGGGGACAGAGCAGCTTGATTAAGTATGAGATGACAGTTTTGATAGATGGTTATCAGAGTGCAGCTGCATTTTCCAGAGACAAAGTATTTAGAGAATCAGCTACCAGTTGGTCCTGTCCCTCCCATGCATCCAGCGCTTTCCTGCACACCGTAAGAACACCTTCTAAAGGTAAGGACTTCTTTTAACAGATTAGTACCAACAAACTGGGTTAAAAGTTAAGCTGGGATATTGCACAAACCCTTAGTTGCCTCAGCATCTCCACAGTATTGTCCCCTCTCCACATCCCCACAGGGGAATTCTCACTCCGAAAATAATTCTGGCTGGCCAACTCTGTTGTGTGGCACCCCCCTACAACCACACTCCATCGAGGAGCTGGGAGGCACCCACTGGTGGCAGCGACAGGAGAGTACCATTCCTAAGGGTGTCATTTTGCTGCAGGGAAGTGAGGGGCCTCGGGAGCAGGAGACTTGGTCCTCAACTGTGTCCCAATATCCCCTGTAGACACAGGTAAGCTTACTGTCCGCTCCAGAGGGGAGAGTGTGAGGGGCAAGCCTTGGCTCTCAATAGAATGAGTTGAAGTAAGCTCTGTTAGCTAAATCTGGCAGGCTTCTGCTGGCTTCTTGGTGAAAGGGGACAATATGGACCCTGGACTGGATTTGAATCTGAGATAGGATAAACAGTTTTGTGTGTCTCTATTACTAGTCCCCCCATTCATCTCCCCCATCTAATATAATCATCATGTAATCAGAATAAGAAAAAGGTTGAAAAATCGTAACTTTAGCATTTCAGTTATACTTTCTGAGTGCGGGGGGCCTTTTATATTTTTGAGCTTCTAACAAACAAGGAAACAGTACTGACACTGGTTTAGTTTCACTTGGGTTGACTTAATCTGATCAGTTTTGATCTTTTCACCACTTCGTCCCATGCAAATACTAACCTGAAGATAATTTTTTATGATAGAGACCTCAAAGTGAAGTCTTAGTAAGCATGATGAAAATGCATTTGCATCTTGAAACAGGCCAAGCAAAATCAATCCTTCACAGATTATGTTTATTAGACACAGGGAAGCTAAAAGCCTGTGGGTTTAATCTGTGAAATTATGCACGCTTGAACATGTACCTCAGATAGTAAAAATAACTGCAGAGTCGTGCATTATCAGTAGTGCGGATTTGCAAACTTTCACCACTTGTTTTAAATTCTTCTTCGTTCCTGTTAATGCTAATAATCTACTTAACACACTTCTTCAGGTGCAGAATTCATCATTTTTATGCCCTTAAAGGAGACGCTTTAATTTGTAATGAAGACTGAAACAGAATAGAGTACTGTATAGCATTCTCTACATAGGCTTTTAATTAGGGGCCTGTCTATCTATGATACTTTTATGACCCCCATTACAGAGCCCTCACAATATTGTAAAGTATTTATCCTTAGTTCCTCTGTGAGGTAGTGAAATATAATTACCTCATTTTAGAATTAGGAAACTGAGGCACAGGGAAACCAAGTGATTTAGCTAGGGCCAGACAAGTAGACTGTGTCAGAGCAGGGAACTGAACCCAAACCCCAGGATAGCTCCCTAACCAGTTGACCATTCTTCCTCTCTAGATGCCTCTTTAAAAGAAACAGTTAAATATGCACAGACCTGATCACCACTCATAACTGTGCAATGGCTTTACACTCAGGCCAAGGGGAGCTCTGTGATATTCTGGCAGTGACATAATTTATACTCTCTGTATATGAAGAAGGCATAGATCTCACTTTAGCCGTACTTTTCCACTTCTCACGTGATTAGGAAGTTGTCTCGAGAGTTAGGGCTAGATTTTCAAAGGTATTTAAGCTCCTAACAATGCACATGTGTGTCTACTGGGCCTTTCAAAGGTGCCCAAGTGAAGGAGGTGCCTAATTCCCATTGAAATCAGGGCTCTGGTTCTGAACTCTGGTAGAAGAAACTTACAAAAAAGGAGGAGAGGCACTGTGAATCCAAGAACTGTCTGGGCTTCTTTCTCCTTCCCTTCATGGGACATTCTCAGCTGGTACAAAGTCCTATGGGGATAAACTCCCTTTTAAATGTGAGTACTTCTCTTGGTCTACCTCTCCCAGACTATTATGGCTACAAAGAAGTCTGCACGAACAGCCCAGACTGTCTTTCCTGGCTCTCCTCTCCTGAACAAGTCTGAAGTGATTCCTCTCTCTCCTCCATCACTGTGGAGTCCTCACATCATGGCTGATCTCAGTGGTGTCCATTTTACCACTCAGATAGAACAGCTAGACCTTCAAAATAATCCAAGCAAATCCAAGCAAAAACTAAAATTTCCTGCCATGTACACTGACTGACCTTTAACTCGCCTGTACCTGACCTCATCCAAAAGGCAAGGTGATAACCCAATAGAAGAACAACCATGTGGTGACAGCAGAATGTAACTGACTGAAAAAATATCCCCAGATTTCTCAAATATGCAGAATTGCCCATCTTTAAAAAAATCAAGGTAAATCCATCTGTATTTCTCAAAGTGGGCCACCCTGAGCACAGTGGAACAGAAATGATGTATCAGTCCTCAATACCTCCAAAGGGCTACTAGCAATACACCTTTTAAACTCTGTAACCTGGTATTTATACTAGAGACAGTTTTACATGGCTATGGTGTTGTTGTTCACGCACTTGCATGATTGATTTTAATCACATTTTTTTCTTTTCCATATTATTTTTAAATATTATTGTAAAGGGAAAAAGGTCCAGGAAAATACAACAGCTAAATAATTGTTTGTGTAACAGAAAAAGCCTGATTTATACCAACAAAAGAAAGGAAATCCCCAAGATAAGAATAAAACTGTAGGATGGGAATTAGGCCATAATTCACTTTGCAACGCCTAAGCCTTGCATGGCTCTTAAAACCGCAGCACTATAACACTCACATAATACCTACAGTAAGCAGGGCTGCTCCAGTAAGTATTACATTATTCAGATCTCTTCAGTGTATAGGTACTGTACAGTCAGTTATGGCCTAAGACCCTTATTAAGCACAGGATTAACTTTAAATGTGTGCTTAAATTGCATGGACTTCAATGGGATTTAGCACATGCTTAAATTCTTTGCTGAACTGGGGGCATCAGAACCAGACCTTCAGATGGTGTAGTTGTCATAGCTCCATCAACTTCAATTAAGCCACAACAGTTTAGTCTTCAGGTCTGGTCTGTTATGTCAAAGGAGGTGTTCATTAACCCTTCCCTTGCACTGTGGATGAACAACATAAAAAGCAATCCATGATCTCAAAGTGCATCACAGATTGCGTGCAGTCTAGCTGACCACCTACATTAAACTCAGAGATTAGTAATTAAGACCTTCTGTACCAAAAAAATAGGTTTCTTCTACTTGAGACACAGTAGAAATGACATCTTATTTTCAGATGCAGAGAAGATGCATGCTAAGTGTGTTGAATTCCCCCTCTAGTGTGTTTAGTCCACAAAAGGTTGGAGCTTATTTTGCTATTGGTTGAAGAGTTACTCCTTTAGCTACGGGGCAAAGTTCTGGGCCTTTGATGAAGTTCCCAGGTTCTAACCTTTTTGAAAGGCAGGGTGCGGGGTGTTACAGGCACAAAACCCTTACAAAATACTAAATGTTTACTTAGGTTTGAGTCTGTCCTGAGAAGCACAGCGATAAACATGCTTGGCAATAAAGTTGACGAAAAAAAGGACACTGTTCTGCTATTTTTTTTTCCATGAAAAAAAATGAATCCTTTTTTGTTGAAAATGTTAAAATGTTTATCCAGCTCATCCTAGCAACTAGATAGTTCTTTACCTAAAAGTCTTAAAGCATTTACAAAAGTGGGAAATATTATCCCCATTATACAGAAAAGGAAACTGAGGTAACAGCAAGTCTGTGGCAGAATCAGGAACAAAACCGAGAAGTCCTGATTCAACCTGGCACTCATCACTGGATAATGCTGACTTCTAGTGCGTTACAATCTAGTCCACCAGAGGATACCAAAAGCTATTCATAAATGGGCATTGTACTATAACTTATAAAGCTGAAATAAAGGCTGCCATTTTAAACCAGTATGGTTCCTTTTCAGAATCCAAATTCCATCATGGAAGGAGTTAAGGCAAGAATGGGTTTTCAAAGCTTTAGCTCTACCTTTGAGTTTCCATGTACCTCCTAGACTTATTCAACTCCCTGAATTTTTTATGTTAAATATCTGCTGTAGCATTTTTTTCTACGTCATTTTCACCCATGAGGGTGTATCCTCACTTCAAGGTAACGCCTGGGTGCAGCATTGCAGGCGACTTCACCTCCCGCACCACCACTTCTCACCACACTGCCTGCTTCCTGGGCCCCCTAATGGCCAGTCCCACATGGCATCTTTTGCCGATGCTCTCTCTGGGTCTTCTGTGGCATGGCCCTTCCGCCAAGCCACGCAACAGCTCGCCCTCCTTCCGAGGTAACTAAAAGATCCAACTTACAGCTCACAAACTATGATCAAAATTTTGGTTGTATACCCCTCTCAGGATCCACAGCTACATGGCCTCTCAACCTGGACCCTACAGAGAGTCTCTTGAACCAGTTCTTCCTCCACAGGATTCCTCCACCACTTCCCTTAGCCAGGGACACCAACCGTTTTCCTCTGAGGATCTCCTCACTCCGTGTGGACCCGATTTTAAGGCTCCTCCACAGGAGCTTACTCTGTTCACTGTGGGTCTCTTTCTCCTGTTTCAGACCCTAACTCAGGACTCCCCCCATCAGCAGTGGCTATCCTGTTCCCTGGGGGTGACTTAGCCTGACTTCCTCACACTTTCCCCTTGCTCCTTTCTCCCAGGTCTTTCTTCCTCTACTGAGTCCCCAGTCTATCTAAGTAATGCTCGCTCCGCATCACTACTGCAGCGGGAGGTCAGTCTTCCTAAGCCCCATTACACCCAACTGCAGTCATTAATTAGCCCTTATGTTGCTAGCTCCTTAGTTTGGCTGAGGGATGACTACTAAGTCCTGGGTAAGGCTGAGCCCTCCTTGCCTCAAAGGGCTGGCCAGCCTGTGATATCTCTTCCCACTGATAATATGAACAAGCAGTAAAAGCATCAAACATTGTGGGTCAGGTTGTGAACCCGTTACTCGCACTGGTGAGGAGCTACTCATTTGAGTGGTCAATGGAATTACTCTTTGGAGTAACTGCGTGCCATTGTAAGTGATTCACAACCTGGTCCTATATAAATAATTTATACATAAAAACATATATGTATACAAATATTTATATAGGGCTAGGTTATGGATACATACATCACATATGCTTGCATATGTCTAAGTAAGTTTGTAGCTGAATATGTTATTAACAACAATTCCTTTGTATGTTCAATAGTCCTTTAAAAGTTTGTGTGCAAGTGTCTGTCTTCCTCAGAAAACAGTCTTACAAAAATGTACGCTTGATCAGGAAGCTCATGTCTCCTATAACTCAGAATATAACATTGCCCCCCCACTCATCTCTGTTCTCATCAATTATTTTGTCTGCTAAATATGGGGCTCTGGAATAGAAAGCTATTTTGTTTAGATTTATGTGCAGTACAAAGATCTGTGAATCAAATGACAAAATAGTGGCTCTCTCAATAGTGTGACAGAGGGGAATACACTGACACAGAGGCATATTTTTCTTTAGTAACAGTTTGAAGCTGGAAGCTGAAAGCAGCTGGAAACTGAAATTAGTGTCACTGGGAAATAGATAGCAAGCTCATGGATCAGCTCTTAGAAAATGGAAGACAACAACTGAGTCCAGCTCCCTGTCAAGGCAGAATATAGTTATAGGTGGACTGCAAACTTTAGAAGGCCTGGTTCAACTTGGACGGTTCACCATAAATCTGGATATATCAGTAAATCTCCTGGGTCTAGATATGGGGTTCTCAAACTGGGGGTTATGAGGTTATTACATGGGGGTCACAAGTACATGCACGAAATAGAGAGCAACTGCTACAAAATATATAATTTAAATCTAGCAGTTTAGAAAAATTACACACACCTTTCCATCGCAGTATCGTGTATTTACTTCAAAAAAAGTATTGCAAACGTATAATGCAGCGATTGTTGCTCCTCAACAAAATGTGTATTTGTATTATCACCACATAAAGGAAATTGGACTCTGGGGATCTCAGTATCGTGCGTGTAGATTTATCAACTTCAGACTAAAAAGGTGGGACTGAGACAAGATTAAAGGGCTTGATTGTTTAGCAGTTGAAGAGCTGCATTAAACTGCAAACCAATTAGAATGCTGAGATGGGCAAAAAAAAAAGTAATTTATAATTTAACAGTCAGACCCACAAGCAGGGGTGGTGCTGGGAGGGGGTCATAGCCACCGCAAAATTTGCCTTAGCCCCACATAGCTAACCCTCCAAGCACAAAGGTCAAAAGTTACAGAGAAGTAAGCGCGGCATGGTATGGCATTTCTTCAGTTCTGCACTGCCTTCAGAGCTGGGTGTCCATCCAGCAGCTGCCGCCAGGAGCAACACAGAAGTATGGGTGTCAAGGGGGCATTAAGTCTGCTTTGAAAAGTGATATTTGTATGTTGGTCATTGTCACTTTTCACAGCAGACCGAGACCCTGTCTACACTTACCTCTGGGATTCGGTGGCAGTCGATGGGAGTTACGCAAGCTACTCAAAAAACTTGCGTAACTCCTGTTGACTTCTCTGCTTCTCTTCTGCGCACCGTTTTCACGGCACTGCGCCACTTGTGAAGGTGGTCTTAGTAAGTCGATTTCTGGATCGACTGAGCGGGTCTTCACTGACCGCTCAGTCAATCCAGAGCAATCAATCTGATGGTGGCCACTTTGCCGCTTTCAGTGTAGCCGTATCCTTACTAGTGGCCCATTGCCACCCTTACTTCTGTGCTGCTGTTGGCGGTGGTGCCACCCAGCTCTGAAAGCAGCACCACCGCCAGCAGCAGTGCAGAAGTATGGGTGGTAATAGGGCTCTAAGGCTGCTGTGAATAGTGATATTGACCAAGTTTGTGCACATCACCCCCATATTAAACGGTAACTATTTAAAACATAACTTTTCTGCTTATAACAATAATCTGATAAAAATGTGTTATAGTCTTAATTTAAAAGCAGTGAGGAAAGGTAAATTCATTTAAAATAAATAGAGTTATACATTTAGCATTTAAAATATTAAATATATAAAAAAATGTGTTTTTAATTCATAACGGGGGTCACCCTCAGAGGCCTGCTGTGTAAAAAGGGTCCCCCATAGGAAAACTTTGAGAATCACTAGTCTAGATAACCCACTAAATCAGATTTCCTGTATTACTTGGCTGTAGTCTGGCCACAAGTAACATGAAAACAACCTCTCGATGTGTTTTGGAATGTTTGACCAAGCAAGATATGTGGAGAGCAGTCTGTTTTTATAAAAAGAAATTACTCTCGTCATTTCTAGTTTCAAAAATGTTTTGGGTTCAATGCAAAGTCCAGTTGAATGTTTGGGTCAGATTTAATTTTACCCAAGTCAATCTTCCTACCTCTGTTTTTAAGATAACTATCCACAAGCATTGTGGCAAATTTAGAACTTCTTTGATCTTTCCCTCTTTTAGCTGGTATGCATCTCTGCAAATTTATTTTTTTAAGCCCTAAGGAATACCTTATTGTTGAGGCTGATTTATATACAAGACTTGAAATGCATTTTTGCAACCAAGTATATGGCCTCATGCATTCCTATTTCATTCCCTGATTGTGGATGAAGAGCAAAATGCACATCCAAGCATAGCTAAAGCTTAAACAACTGATTAAAATAAAAAGTGATGCAAATCTGTGTTCCAATACAAACCAAATTAAATCCAACCCTGAGGCTGAAAAATATGTGGCTAACCTTTCAACAGTTCATTTTTGAAAATATTTGGTCATCTCTGCAGTTCTTAGTTTTATCAGAAAACATTATTATGTATTTAGTGCTGACAACATACACTGTTGTTTATACACTAAAATGCCATCCCTGGCCCAAGTTTTAGAAGACAAATACATTGAGAAAGCCTTGAAGTGGGAATAACAGAGTGTGGGTGTGTGTGGTATTTTTTTTTTTTTTATATCAGCTGGCTTCCTCTGGGTATTGCAGCAGAAGTGAGTTTTTACAGGAATTTGAATGAGGAGCAAACTGGGCAAGGGAGATTATGACAAAGGGAAAAGTATGACAAAGCAATGGGATACACTGGGAACAGAAATTCTTCAAGTCTTTTGGACTTGTACAAATCATATCTGAAATAAACCACCCAAACCTGTTTGGTCTCACCCAATGTCTATTCCCGGTCAACTCATTGATTTCCACACTGTGCTATCAGC